>NC_068361.1:15312258-15407258 GCF_020536995.1 Dreissena polymorpha
CAAAACTATCCCAATTCAAAAACTCCAAACGATTGGAAAATCAGTTCTCTAAAATCACGCCCACAAAGATCTAAAACCCTATCAGACAAGTTATCAGGGCAATAATCCATATCTATCGGCTAATCAAGTTGCAGATCTTTCGACAATCATCACATAAACCAATTCATAGACTCCGTCCAACAAAATAATCAACAAATGTTGTAATTAGGCTTGTCACATGCAGCAATAACAGCTCATTATTTTTACTAAACAAAATGATTCTTGTCATAAATGTGTTGTATACAATGCCTGTGTTATTGTCGCCATTGTGTATAACACTGTCACATTAAATATCCAACCTTCACCTCTTCCAAACCTACAAGGGTAACATGCTCACCAACGCCTATGACAGTCTCCTTCAGCATTGTGAAAATAACATGGTCACACATCTAGAAACATTCCTCATTTCTCACTCGGTAAACATGTTTGTAAATCCTTTCACAATAACATACAGCTCTTAGAGCTGCTATTCCGGCCCTTCATGACTTTGATTTTTAGTTTCATGAAATTACATTAATTAATGTTCTTTTAAACATTTGTGATAATTAAGATACACGAAATGTCTTAAAATAAGTGAATATAAAATATATGTTCTGTTATTAAAATTATTTTCAAGTCGTATTTTAAATAATACATGAAATAAATGATCTAAATAACATATAAGATACTTTGAATAAAGGCAAGTTCATAATCATTCTTTTAATAATATTTTTTTTCAATATACTGAAATTTCTTTTAAAAATAATTATATATTATTAAAGTAGAATTTTACCGTATAGTATAATATAATACTATCTCGTTACTCAACATTGATATTGTAAATATCCTCGCCAATTGAATTGAAAAGGAATTTTAATATGCCCTATTACATACCCCTTTCCATACAAAAGAATAATATGCATTTTAGTGCAGTGCATTTGAACATTATTCCAAGCGTGGTTAATATTGTTTTTAATGTGTTGATGGTTTTCAATGGGTTGTTACGGTTACATAATTAACGCAATATAATTATTCTCAACACCTTTCTCAAACAATACAACATGTACCTAAAATGCACCTTTCTTATGTTGGCCACTGTCAAAGTAACCGATGATAATTGCGATCTTTAAATGACATAGTCACGCTTCATGTCAAAAGACATTAATTTTCACATGTTAAACGGTTTCTCCGATGGGTGAAGCAAATTGTGGAACATGTTGTTTGATGCTCTAAATTGGTTGGTAATTTAGAAATAACTTATATATTATGCAGATACTCCCCGTATCATCATACACGGGTCCCGTAAACCAAGATCCACGGCATATTTCTTTCAAATTATCTTTCACTGTCTCATCAAATTTCGTAATTGCCTGTTTGTTTCGTTTGTTTCCCATAACTGCAGTTAAATGAATGAATGACAGAGGCTTAATCACAAACAGTATTCTTTCTCATAGCCGTTAATCTGTTTAATAAGGGGCAATAAATCGCACAACTGTATCAATGCGCTGATTACCCCGTAGGCGCCCCTCTTACTGAGTGACTGCGATTCCCAATATGGCAGCGCGGCGAAAACAAAAGTAGAAACGTGCGATGCGTTGAAACAAACGGCGCTTTATACAATATCTACTTATCATATCTGCATAAAAATGGTATCAATATGCAGATAACAAAGTTGTCTTTTAATATAATTTAAAAACAAAAAAATGCATTTTATAGCCTTCAAATATAGTTAGACGCCTTAAGTAGATATAAGAATTTGCATTTTCTTTTAATATTTCAGGATCAAAAAAACGATGGTCGAAAGAGGAGGAGAGTGCTCTACGGGAAGCCTTTGACATTCAGATAAAAATGCAGAAAAACGTTTCAACAATGGAGATCAGGAAAGCACAGAAGTGTTATCCTGTGTTGCAAGACAGATCAGAAGCTGTTATTCGGACAAAAATAAACAACATCAAATTAGGAAAATACAAAAAAATATGAACTGAATTCAACCACTGCTAGATAAGGGTAATTTAAAAAAAAATAAAGCCATTGGTTTACAGTTGTATGATCATGAACATTTCTTGTGTCAGAATGCCGAAATTGATGAGTGAATTGGACTTTGCAAAGACATGTGTTTTTGAAATTATAAATGACTTTCACTGTTTAGTTTTCGCAGTGACCTTTGGAGGAAATTGCTTTTCCAATCAATAACTGGAGAACCGTTGGGCCAAGCTTTGTGAAACTTAATAGGAAGGTTTGTTTTTTTGTTGACCTCTATTGTTTTTAGGTGACTAGGTCAAAGGTCAAAGTGACCTTGTATGTTCAAACACTGTGAAAGAGTTGGGCCTAAGTTAAAGAAACATAGTGTAGTTGGCTGTGACCAGTAGATGGCACCTATGAATTATTCAAATAATATATTTTGGTCAAAACCAACACAAGACAAAAATGGAGTGTAGACGAAGTTGCTGAAATAAAGGAGTATTTTAAGACTTATTTGGATTCTGGCATAACACCTAGAAACAAAGAAGTACAGTTGGCCATGGCAAAAAGCAGGAAGAACAACGGCATTCTTTGGATGAGAAAAGCACATCTCATTATTAAGAAGATCAGCAACTTGAACAAAGACAAACGAAAAATGTCTGTTATCCATTGTTTCCATTCATAGGGTATCAACATTTACTGTGTTTTTATGCCCATCCGTGTCAGTGAAACATTTTTAGTTTCAAATTTGAAATACAAGCCACTTGAAGCATAGAAGGCTTAAGAAAAACAGCCATATGGACTAGCTTATATCCAGATTTGTTACACATTTTTTTTTATGCTTTTAATTTCTATAACATTTTAGTGTGCACTTAATTTTACTGTTTATGTATTGTCATTTGATATTGAGACATATTGGAAATTATAAACTTATTGTGAAAGGTAGACCTATCAGAAATTACACTATTTATGATAACATACAAAACACGCAATAATGCTTAAAAACAATAATCCTTTAACGAATTAATTTATATAATTTAAGATAATTTAAACTTTATATATAGAGAAAAATGGGTTAGTGTTGTTGACAACAACCGAATAAGTTAAGTTTTTGATGTTATTTACCAAATTTTTCAATTGCTTAAATATAATTTATTGTATAATATTCATTTAAAGTGACAAATCGTTTGATTCTTTCTTATAGCTGAACCTATGGTTCTGCAGTCAAGCACTGTTCCACTTAGCCATAGAGGATTGATTGAAATAGATTAAGAGTTAACACATTTATATTACTGATAAAAAAAATGCTCAAAATGTAAACAAACATGATATAAAAGCAGGCAGCTTTTTTTCTTTAAAAAATATAATTTATTGTATAATATTCATTTAAAGTGACAAATCGTTTGATTCTTTCTTATAGCTGAACCTATGGTTCTGCAGTCAAGCACTGTTCCACTTAACCAGGGAGGATTGATTGAAATAGATTAAGAGTTGACACATTTATATTACTGATAAAAAAATGCTCAAAATGTAAACAAAAATGATATAAAAGAAGACAGTTTTTTTTTATTCATTTTTTTTTTTTTTTTTTTTTCAAATTATTTGAATTTATACTGGGGGACATGTTTTGCCCTGTCTGTTGGTTTGTTTGTTTGTTGGCTTGTTTGCCATAACTTTTGCAATATTGAAGATATCAACTTGATATTTGGCATGCATGTGTATCTCATGGAGCTGCACATTTTGAGTGATGAAAGGTCAAAGGTCAAATATACGGTTAAAAGCGCTCATTAAATATACACTATAACTTCGTTAGAACTTCTTTCACATACTTAATATCTCATATGTAATGTATCTCATACAGCTGAACGTTTGAAATAGTGAATTGGTAACTTCAATGTCACCCATCTAGGTCAAAGGTCAAGTTCTTCTACAAACTCAAATACTTCAAATTTAATTACAGAACTTTCTGTGTCATTAATACTATAATAGGCATGATTTGTGTATCTGAACTCCATCACTAGTGTATCTTTTATCCCTATTATCAAGGCGTCTTTTATAACATTATACCATAATATCCACAGCCTGTTGGCATTTATTGTTTATAATGTATGTGACTTTAAAATTAACAAATTTCTAAATGTGAGCAATTTTTATGTCCATAACTGGTGTAACTTTGATGTCCATAACCTAAGTGACATATTCTAAGTAACGGTAATGTCCGTAAGTTGTGTGACTTAATTGTTCATAACCTAAGTGACTGTCATGTCCATAAATTGTGTGACTTTAATGTTAATAATCTATTCTAAGTAACAGTAATGTCCATAAGTTGTCTGACTGTAATGTCCGTAAGTTGTGTGACTTAATTGTTCATAACCTAAGTGACTGTCATGTCCATAAATTGTTGTGTGATTTTAATGTTAATAATCTATTCTAAGTAACAGTAATGTCCGTAAGTTGTGTGACTGTAATGTCCATAAGTTGTGTGACTTATTTGTTCATAACCTAAGTGACTGTCATGTCCATAAATTGTGTGACTGTAATTTTATTAAACTAAGTAACTGGCATGTCCATAACTTGTGTGACTTTAACATCCATAACCTAAGTGACTGTAATGTCATAAATTGTGTGACTTTAATGTTAATAATCTATTCTAAGTAACGGTAATGTCCATAAGTTGTGTGACTGTAATGTCCATAAGTTGTGTGACTGTAATGTCCGTAAGTTGTGTGACTTAATTGTTCATAACCTAAGTGACTGTCATGTCCATAAATTGTGTGACTTTAATGTTAATAATCTATTCTAAGTAACGGTAATGTCCGTAAGTTGTGTGACTTAAATGTTAATTATTTAAGTGACTGTCATGTCCATAAGTTGTGTGACTATTAATGTCTGTAAGTTGTTTGACTGTAATGTCTGGGGCAACAACTGCATTTAGTTGTTGAGTTACTAGTTAATTAATTATTAAGTACCCCAGGGCATGTATGGATTTGTGTTTTAAAACTTGGTATTGTATTTTGAAACAATGTTTATTGGAAATAGAGGGATTTTTATTTATTTTGTCGCACTGCTTTACTTACAAAAATGCCCAATTTTTTATGTGAAACAGCCTTTGAAAGAAAAATATAGCAAAAATTATTTAATTTTATTTCTGATAATGTAGTCAGTCCGTAGATGTCCCTTGACCAAATAAATGGTCCGCTATCTACTTTTGTAGCCTGTTGAACAGGTATCTGACTTAAGTTCTTTGTCCTTTTCTATTAAACCTGTATATCCATTTTTTACTACTTTGAGCACGAATAAGATGAATGTTTGTCCCCAGTTTATAGGTCAAGGTCACAGTGGACACTTTAAATTTGTGTATATTCCTTAAATGGATGTAGTAAAATTATATGTTCCTGCACGGCTTTATTTTGTTATATTTTGTTTTATTTTTGATATTGTAGTCGGTCAGTAGATGTCCCTTGACCAAATAAATGGTCCGCTATCTACTGTTGTAGCCTGTTTGACAGGTATCTGACTAAGTTTTGTATATACCTCAGGTTATTTTATTTTTGATATTGTAGTCGGTCAGTAGATGTCCCTTGACCAAATAAATGGTCTGCTATCTACTGTTGTAGCCTGTTTGACAGGTATCTGACTAAGTTTTGTTAACGCCCGTTTGAAAAAACGGACATATTATGTGATCACCCATGGGTGGGCGGCTTCCAGATCTCTGAGTATAACTCTTAAAGTATAAGAGCTTTTCACATGAAAATTCATATATGGATTGATTTCATTGAGAAGAAGTGCAGTGCACGAGAACCATAACTCTAGCTTGCTTAATTTCAGAATTATACCACATTTTAAATTTTCTTTTCTGAGTCATAACTTCATAACTATAAGGCCAATTAACATCAAACTTGGAATAAACGTAGGTTGTGGTGTATAGAAGTGCAGCCCACAAGAATCATAACTTTAGATTGCATAATTTTAGAAATATCCCCATTAATAATTTTGTTGGTATGCCTTTTTTCTTGGTTGCCTGTTTTTTATGTCCCCAGTCTATGCTGGGGGACATATTGTTTTTGCCCTGTCTGTTGGTTTGTTTGCACAAACTTTAACATTGGCCATAACTTTTGCAATATTGAAGATAGCAACTTGATATTTGGCATGTATGTGTATCTCATAGAGAATATTTCATTGAGTGTGACCTTCTTGGTGACCTTCAAAAAAAAGACAAGCATTGGGGCATTACGACTCTTGTTTCATCAAAAAAAAAAATTTGTTCAAGGTAACTACAATTAGTCCTCTACAACTTTCACATTTTATTTAGTTCAACAGTTCTATCACATTTTACAAGTTTTACATATTTTTGAGAAAAAAAGTAAAGCTGTGCTACTGTGGACATTCATTGTTTTACTCTTTTATTATTAATTAATGATCTTTAAGATTGGTATCTTCATTCCATTTTGGACATGGTCTGGTCAGTATTAGTATTATACATATGAATGTTAGAAGGTTCATATATCTATGTTTGCAATTACAAGATAAAAATGCAGATAATATTGCAGCCAAATTGTGTTACAATGTATTACTATCTGATGTGTTGTGTGTCATTGAATAGCATAATCCATGAGACATCTTGCACCCAAGCTGATCCAGGCAAATGCTGGTCATGCCCAAAGAATTTTATCTGCCATTGATTCTTAGAAGGTTTGTGCCCAGCACATCATCAGGCACATTGAATTTTTACCGTAATGTAACAATAATACATTGTTCTGGTTCTTACATAGTTTCAAATCGTGTATTACTGTATACAAAGTTCCCATTTTATGTCATGGGCACATGCAAGATGCACAGAGATGGCAATATTGATAGTCCAGCAATATCAGTAGATTTCTATATGAAATGTATATAAACAGAAATTTCATTTTCTTTTAATTTCATCATTTCTGGTCATATACCTATCGTTCATATTTCATTGGAAAGCTCTTGAAATTCTTAAGATGTCATAATTAAAAACTAAAAATGAGGTTAAACAAACAGACCATTTATTGTTCAATGTTCTTTTCAGTCAAATTATGGGAAAAAAATCATATAGTGTAACTTTTATGCTTATAATTTTCTGTAGACAATATTATATTGTAAAATATATTTATATCTAAAATGCAAAATGAATAACAGTTAAAATGATACCATTTTGAGCTCACCTGAGCACGAAGCTTTTAGGATCACCTTACGTCCGTTGTCCGTGGTGTGTCAACCTGCTTCAAATGACATCGCCTAAACTATGCCAATTTTGATAAAACTTTACAAGAATGATCATTGGGTGACCCTATACTAAAATTGCTTTATTTGTTCTGCTTTTGTTGCACAAGATGACTATCATTACTAAAAATAAAAAAAATCTTTAAGTGGCATATTCTTTTAAACCACTACGCCAAATTTGCCAAATAAGTTTACAGAAGTGATCCTTGGGTTATCCTTGACAAAATTGATTAAATCATTTCTTTATGATGCAAGAGATGGCAGTTGTCGCTAGAACATTATTGGATATTTTGACATGAACTAGTACACTAATTGTTCAGGTGAGTGTCTAAGGGCCATCGGGCCATCTTGTTAATATACCCTCTCAGAGCTGTTAACAATATTTTTTATATTTAGTTAAAAAATAACAGAAGCTATTAACATTTTCCCCCACTGTAATTGTAAACTATCAAAATGGCTGCCAGATTATTGTAAATAAGAACAATATAACTCTTATCAGATAGAAAAATTGGTGCTTTGAAAACTATATTGATATTTTATCTGTTTCTATGTATAGACGGCTTTGTAAATTTCATACAATGAGTAGTTGGTTTCCTATTGAACTATTACGCCATTTTGGCATAGAACGTAACCAAAGAATATGTACTTTGTGAAGTTGTTTAGGTGATGAGTTTCAGTACTGTTTCAGTCACTTTAAATCTACACGTAAAAAAATATTTATAAATATTTTAGAATTCATCCTCTTATAAAATGGAAAAGTTAATGAATACGTAATATACATCTGTACTTTTTCAAGTTAGTATTATTTTGTAAAATTGTTATGAATAATTTTATTCATTATAAATCATGTCATGGATTTTTAATTACATGTAAATCTTAGTATTGTGCTATAGTCATAATTCTTTTAACTACATTGTGAAAGTGTGACCTAGTGCTACTTTGACATAATATAATTGTTGTAATATCCTAAAATCTGTTGTAAGTTTTGTTGCTTGTTAATACAGTTCTACCGGTACTTGTTCTTGAGTTCATATTACTTTAGAAATTAATTATGTTAGATGTATGTGTTTACATCACACACAATTGTGATTCTACTGTATAATTATATAAGTAAATATGTCCAATCTAGAATCTGTTTTATACTGAGCTTTCATATTTGGTATGTAGCATTATCTAGAGGTCCGCTACCAAAGTTGTTCAAATTGTTCCTCTGGGGTCAAAATTGACTCCGCCCTGGGGGTCACAATTTTACATTGAATTATATAAGGAAAACTTTAAATGACTTGAACTGCTAATGGGATTTTGACCAAACTCAACAGAAATGGTCCCTGGGTAGTCCTCTACCAAAATTGTTCAAATGGTTCTGATTGGTTGCATAAGTACACATTGTCAAAAAAAAAAGGTTTTTAAAATGCAACTTTCAAAAATCTTCTTGTCTGAAACTACAAGACCCAGAGCTTTCATATTTGGTATATAGCATCCTCTAGAAGTCCTCTTCCAAATTTGGTTTAAGTTATGCCCCTAGGGTTAAAATTGACCCCGCACCGGGGGTCACAATTTTACATTGAATTATATAAGGAAAACTTTAAATGACTTCTTATCTTGAACCGTTAATGGGAATTTGAACAAACTCAACATTAACGGTCCCCTTACCACAATTGTTCAAATGGTTCTGATTGGTTGCATAAGTAGGTCAAGGGGTAAAAAAATAGGTTTTCTAAATGCAATTTTCAAAAATCTTCTTGTCTGAAACTACAAGTCCTAGAGCTTTCATATTAATTTCATGTATAACATCATCTAGAGGTCCTCTACCAGTATTTGGTGGACAACATTAGTGGTCCTCTGTAAATGGCTCCATTGTGACCTTTGACCTTTTCCTAAGGTGAGCGACCCAGGGCCCTTTGGGCCCTCTTGTTATTTTTCATTAAAGGGACTCTCTCAGACACGTGTAATTTGGGAGTAAATAAACGTTAAAAATTTGATATTCAACTTCCTCGTCACTATACCAAAGACCGCTTTCATTTTCCTTACTTATAAGTTACTAAAACCCCATGTTTTTGTTGCTTGGTGTGAAGTGAGCCTTCGCGCCAGTCTGTTCAACGTTGGGAAAGCCGGTTTATAAATAAACTGAGGAATTCTTTTTCGCGCGCCAAGCTATCACGTGACGTCTAAAAATAAACACTACACAGCAACATAGTAGCAAAGGGAAATAATCGTGCGCTTAGTTTGGGTGGAATTCTGAACATTTGATGTAGAAAATGCGAGTATTTTTTATTTTCCTTACCAAATTGACCAAGATTCAATAAATATTAATGTCTTCTCTATTTGTTTTTGTCATCGCTCGACCCATTTTCGTCTAACGCAAATAATGTATGCGACCATGCACATGTTCAGTAAACGTTTCCGAAGACCCACGTGACGATGGTATCTAAAAACACCACCTCTTATTCTAAGTTAAGATCGTTGTTTACAAAATAAACCCGTTTAAACGGTCTTACATATCTGCGATTTAAATGTTAATTTTCTTCTCTGTACAAATATGAGCAAGTTTGGAAAGCTGTCAATAATCTAGTTCTGTGTTACTTTAGAAATGTATGTTGTCGTGTTTATGGTAGAAGACAATTTATTTACAAAAAGTTAAAATCTCGATCTCTGAGAGAGTCTCTTTAACGAAAAACCGGAGAACAGTAGTAAAAATTATTTAAAATTTTGAGAAAAAGGCATTCATCGTTACCCCAAACCTTTATTATTATCAGCCATGTTTTTTTCATATCAGGGATGGTCTAAAACCCGTGGTGTCTGGAACTGTATATGTTCTGATTTTTTTACAAATAATGTTTTTTTGGGGGGGGCAGGTGGTTTTGGACAGGGGCGGGCGTGGATGAGAATCTAAAATATTTTTTTCTATTGCCTAACTGTAAAATAACATATCTTGAAAAATAAAATCCTGCAAATACTTTCTACCTGTTGTTCTGTTACATGTGTGTTGAACATTTCTGTGACTTGTTAAAATCCTATGGACAAATTTCTAGTCTAAATTAGCTTCTCAATTTAAATAACTTGTTCCTTCAAAATAGTGCATGGTTTGATATTGTACTATTTAAAATTTGAATTAATATTATCTCTAGTCCTGGCAAGTCTATGTTCTTTAAGTAAATTGAAATTAAAAGGTTTATTCATTTAAACATTTTGCAATGATTTCTGTTAGTTCACATCTTGTTAAAATGTTTTATACATGCATAGTTTATGCCTTGGTTAAATAAAATCTGAAATCTGTTGTGGGAAGTATCATACTATGTATTCGTGTTTCTGTTTGTAAAACGTTTAATAAAACTATTTAACATATACTGAAGTGTTTTATTTCTTTTTGTCGAAAACCAGGTCAAATCCTAGAAAAATCTTGTTAACACTCCGGAAGCCACCTTTTTGAATCAATCTAGATGAAACTTGGTATAAATGTATTTACAGAGACATGGATATTTATGTTTCTGGTATTTAAAATTCAATATGTGTCCGGTTTTAATTTGGGACATGCTTGGTTGGGGAAAAAGTAGATCACTAGGTTTAATATTATATTAAAAAAAACTTGTTAACACTTTAGTGGTCACATTCTTGCATCAATTGTCATAAAACTTGGTCAGAATGTTTGTCTGGACAATATGTAAGCCAAGTTCGATTTTGTGTCATGTGGGGTCAATGATTAGGTTGGCAAGTCAAGTGAAAGAGTAGATGTTGTTTTAGCCACCGCCAGACCCTGTTGTCTGGGTCAATGTAGGTCGCAGTGTCCGAAGGTATCTTATCATGTGATGCGGCTCGTATTTCTTGTGTTTCAATAACATTTCCGATACAGAGTTTTAGTTAACTCGTGATGGGAGACAAGTGGACTATAGGATTGCTTGAACCCGGCCTTCAATCGTCCGCCATGCCGTCCTAGTACACCGTATTAAGAGATTTTATAGATACTGTTAACATATGTATATATATCTAGATCTATATATTTGTTGGCTTCTGAAGACCCCCATTACAATTTATACATATATACTAAGTAAAGGGGCATTATATATAATTATATATTATTGTAAAGGGGCATTTTTATAGACTTGATATACACATTTGTGGGTTTCGATATACACATTTGCGGGTTTCCGACTCTGCCCCTCACCATGGTCTCATTCAGTGACCCCGTAAGTGAAGGTATGTGTGAATATATATATATATATATATATATATATATATATATATATATATATATAGAAAAATATATATACCATCGTCAATCACTTGTCCCTTGCGATGCAATAATCCATAAATCGGATTCATTCATTCGTTCGCCCGTTCGTTCGTTTATTCACCACATGTATCAAACCAATAATGCCATACAAACCATGTCTCTTTAGATAACATTCCACGGTACAAATTTCATATATTAATAATTAATAAAGTTTTATAAAAAAGTAAAACATATCGATACAAGTAATTACAAATTGTTCGGTAATTCAATATGATTGTCTATAGAAAAATATATGCAGAGTAACACATTTATATATGCATATTTTCAATTATTCTACTTAGTGAAACGGGTTTAATGTTGTTGTTGCTCTTTATTATAAATTAAAAAAAACTCATATTAACGCAACAGTCAAATAGTTATAGTTTTTAACGATTGATAATTTGTGATACTATTGAAATGTACATGACATAGACCGGCCATTTTTTACAAACTAGTTTCGGTAGCAACATGCATGACATTACGCATGCATTTAGGGAATCCTAGATGGAACCAGCAAACCCCAAACGTGATGTGTTGACGTGTCAATGCAATTTAAAAAAGCAGGAATGCCGAGCGGTCATAATTATATGAAATAAGCTTTCAAGTTTTGACGACCTGTGCATGCGCACACACGAATCACACGCTTAGTGAATAATTACATGAGTCATGTCGATTGACGTCATCGACATAAAGTGGTTTAGATTGTTACATTAAGTGATCGACGTCTATAGGATTGGGCAATATATTGTTTCACTTATGAATATATAATATACTATATTATTTTCCGTATTAAACCGAAACTCATCTTTCATGAAATCTATTTCGATGGCGTTTCGTTTACTTGAGCTATAAGTGTTCTACGAAATAATCGTGATTGTTTAATGTAGAAGTATTATGTTTTTAATTGGCATGTACTTATTCTCCAAGATCCCACATGATGTCTATCAATTGTTTACTTGCAAACCACTTAAAGGGGCCTTTTCACGTTTTGGTTTTGGTAAATTGACAAATATAAAAAAAAATGTTTCGGAATCGCAAATTTTCGTTTCAGTTATGATATTTGTGAGGAAACAGTAATACTGAACATTACCATGCTCTAAAATATCCATTATATGCATATTTTGACGATTTAAAAACCTGAAACTTATAAAGCGTTTCAACGAGAAACGATTGAATAATCTGGAGTTCTGTTGTTGTCGTTATATTTTGAGATACTATTTTGAGATACTTCGAGGATTGCTTATATAAAGTATAGAATACATCCCTCATTGTCTGAGCACAAACGGCCGAGTGGTCTAAGCGATAGACTTTTACTCCAGACAAAGTCGGAGAAAACAGATACTCTTTGATTAGGAGTCCATACGCAATTGTTCCTGCAGCATCAAGTTTATACATTTGCGCACAGATTGACAGTAGCAAAGATACAATTAAAGTACCAGAATATCTACACACATCAATACTCGAATGTATGAACATGTCAAAGGATGCTCGTTAAAAACTAAATGTGTGACTGTCATTTTCGTTGTAAATGCAGTTTGATAATATAACATAATATATCGAGACTTTGTCAAACGTCATGTGTTAAATTTACACCGAGTTGTTAATTTTTACGTCGTTTTGACGTCGTTTTGATGTTACAAAGTGTACTCGGACTTTTTGACGTTACGTCTGGAGCTATTTAGATCCAACGTTAACGTATATCAATATCAGCATTTAACGACAAACTTCAATACATGCCTAAGTCTGTGAAAAGGCCACTTCAAGTGATTGACGTCTATATGATTGGACCGAATATTCTTGTACTTATTTTAAATTATTTTCCTTATTTAACCGAAACTCGTCTTCAACGAAATCTATTTTGATGGTGTTTCGTTTACTCGAGCTATAAGTGTTCTCCAAAATAATCATCATTGTTTTAAGTAGAAGTACATGTATTATGTTTCTTAATTTGCATGCGCTCAGTCCCCACGATCCCACTTGTTGTCTATCAATTATTTACGTGCAAACCACTAAATAATGTCCTCTAACAACTCAAAGCCAAGCTTCGAATATTTTCTTAAAATATGATTCAGCACTAAACTTTCTAATGCGGATTTTTTAACTCATTTCATAGGATGATCATGGATTTCAACATCTGGTTCAACTGTGCCGCCCAAAAGAAAACAAAATGTATTGGTATACATGTAGATACGCGTCTTGGATCCTGTCGTTTCCACAAAAGCTTAAAATCATTCCCGGAAAGACCAACTTTCCATTTTACAAAAATTGCAAACATAAGCACATACTGGTTAGCCAAGTGCGGAAAATATTTATTTTTGCAGATTTATTTAAATAATTTTATGAATCGAATATGACACGGTAGATTGAGGTTCGTGACAGTCTTTTTCTTATAGAAACAGACGGGGCTACTTATCAATTACTGAATAATAGTTCTTCTTACAGTCTTTTGATGCTCAATGAAGAATAAAAAACTAAAAATGGCGTGTCGTAATTAGCCTACGCTTTGACATTGTTCACCGTTTGTTTGCGAGTTCCTTTGGAATAAATTGTCAATCAATCCTGACAATAATTTCTTCAATTGAAGGATCGTAGTTAAAATCAGGTAAGATATTTTAATAAACTTGACAATCATTAATTTTGGTAAAAAATGGTCCTATTTAGAGAACATTGAAAATGAAACTGTTAACCCGGAAGTAAAATACTTCGCTACGAAAACTTTGTTGTTGGTTTCAAAATGTGATGGCGCACTTATTTAAATTTTAAATATGTCACAAGAAAGTTCAGCAAGCACGATCACATATGAAATCTCACAGGGCCAGGATGATATGTTTTATTCAAGATTTGAATTTGGTTGACAACTTGACATTAATGATTTCAAAACAGACCATTAAGCATTATACATGATAATATAACGAGCCATGTATTAGAACTATTAAAATGAAAATGTGCCCTCTTCAGATTATGATGAAGACATTAACTATGAGTCGAACTGTTCAGAAACAGAATTATCAGGATTCAGCGCTACATGAGACAGATGGAGTGTCTGTCCCTATTGAGGATTCCTTGTTTGATTTAAACAATTAAAGGAACAAGAAAAGCAAAACAAATTCAAAATTCTAACACGTGGCTGTTATTCATTTCATAACAAACCGTGCAGCGATGTCATTGACTTTCAACAAGCAATCTCTTTTAGACAAAATTTTGTTATATTGCTATGAAGTTAAGTGAAATATATTTATCTTTTCAATCTTGACAATTGTTTTAAAAACTTAAATATATCTTAGGTTGGACCAAACTACTTCAAGACTGCGAAAAAATGTGAAGTCTTTGGTGTTTGCTGTGAAGGTACAGGTAGGTGTGATTATTAATTTCTAGATCAGTTACATGTCCCATATTGTTCTTAAATATGCAAAAATGTGTTGGTGTGACTGTCATTATTTTAGGTGAAATATGAAATACATATTTCTGTATCAAATAACAATTATAGTCAGTTTGCTCTTATTTTCATTCATTGTTCTTTTGCAGGAAAACATGTGTTTTACTTGGCGAATGAGGGTGAATCACCCAGGAAAGGCGCCAACACTGTTGTTAGCTATGTGCATTCCTAGCTTCACCACTATTGCCTAGGGGAGGAAAAGGCAGTTTTCTACTTTGACAACTGCTGGACAAAATAAGAACAACTGTGTACTTTGGTATGCATTGTGGAGAGTTAGTGTTGGTAAGAACTTTTACTTATTCACACATTTTTATTGCATGAAAACTTGGTACCATTTTTGCATCTAAAAGGATAAAATTTTAGAAAAAAAATAAGATCACTCCTTATTTACATATAATTATGTTAAAATAGATTTCATATTAATAAATGGAATATTTGATATTACAAATGTTTGGGAATGCTTTTTGTTTGGTTAACAAATAAGAAGGGCTTAGAAAAGACATAATATTTGTGTTTAAATTTTAAGTTTTTTTACAGATTGTGAAAATGATATGTTAATATTCTTTCCATTTTCAATTAGGGCTGCACACTCGAATGAGTAACTCGATGATGGTGACTGCGGTCACATCAAGTTCTAGCCTGATTGGCATTTTGGATTATGGAAGTCAAAGTGTAGGTATATTCATCAGTAGATACTGATTTACCATCTGATAATGTTAGTATACATATTGCAATGAGCACTGGCAAAATTATTACTTCCAGTATTCATAAGAAATGTTTTTAATACATAAACTTTTTCCCATCTTTGTGAAGGGGACTTTGGCCCCTCATTTTGTGAAAAAAAGAGTTGAGAACTGTTCTAAATTGTGAAATTATAGTTAAGTTAAATAGTTAAATTGTGAACATTTGAGTCACAAGCTTATCAAATGTTTGAAAAACTGCCATTCTCTAAGAAGGAAATAAAGCTCTGCAATATTTAACCAATGTTCATGCCTCACACTTTTCCAGACTTTGTGATGCAGAGACCATCGAGGCTGTTGCTGGGACTGTATCCACCTCCTCAAGGTCTGGACTTAATGTGCCGCACATGATTGGTGATTTGGAGAAGCCCGTGCACCAATACGATTGGAAAACTTTTCTTGCCCAGTTGTTCATACCCTTGAAGAACATTTGAAAGTACCAACATTTCCTCATTGATGCTGGTACACCAGGCTTGGTATTTTGTAAAACAAGTGAAAAATCTACAGATGAAACTCACTGTTTGTTAAATTTTAAAGAGTGCTTACCTCTTACCATCAATGTCTAGCCAGTCTTGCCCAGCCCGAATTAAAGGACCTTGACTCAGTATCGCCTGACAATGGTACCTTTATGAGGAAATAGGGCAGTTTTTTTAATCAGACCTCAGTAGACAAGCTACCTGTCCCAAGCCGAAGTAAAAAAAACAAAAACTGTCTGTGTAACTCAGAAGTTGCAAAAAAAAGTGCCATGTCCTATCTTTGTTTGTTTTAAGGTTGAAAATTGTATGATCCTGTTTGTCAAATAGCCTTAGATTATTTGTTTTGATTACCAAGTTATATGTTATTGTTTACCATATAAACTGTTCATTGGTGAACTTTTAAGCAACAATTACTAGTGTGAAAATTTTAATATTTAATTGGCCTATAGCATGGTATTTTCTAAATTGAAACTTATGATGTGATGCTATTAATGTAAAATGTCATGTCTTCAAACATGTTTTATAAAGTTTGTCAAAACATTTAGCCAAAGTCCATGTGTGTTCATTTATTATGACAGGTGGTAATATATAAGTTTTGTTGAAGCTCATCATACCCATGATTGCGATACCCATTTACATGTAAAATAAGAATGATGGTTGCTATGGAAACATTATTTTGGCATTTACTTATTTGTTGATGGAATTAATTCTATTTATATGATAATGGTATTATATTTATTTACACTGATTTATAGAAGGTATGTTTTAATGCCTTAAAAATAATACATGCTCATCTTTAATTGTTCTGAATTAGAAGTACATGTTGTTATTATTTGTGTTACTTTATGGCGGTTTACTATGTGGGTTTCGTAAACAAAACGTAGTTTAATTGTTTGGTCAAATAATGTTGTTCTTTTTCATGTTTTATATGAATGGGAAAGGATTTACTAATAAAATTAGGTGTTTTTGCAGTTCAAAACAGTAAACATGTCTGTACATTAACATTTTAACCAATATATATGTATGGCACTAATAAATTACATGTATGATGTTTACGTTGTGCAAAGTCTTAAATGGATTGAAATCAATACACTGTAAAATATGTGGATCGTTTCTAAAAAAAGGACATGTTGCACTTTAACTCAACCTATTTTCTTATATTCGTTTTGTTACTATGCATTAAAAAAACACCATGTTGAAATAAAGATCATTGACTTTAAGCAGTTATATCATATAATTGACAAAAACGTTAATATTTTGTTTTTTATCTGATATTTAAACAATTTTAATGACATTAATGTATTTTATGTAAATTCGTTACCATAGCAACCTCTGTATTCAAATGATTGCTTTTGTTCGCACATAAAATGTAAAAATCATGGTCAGTGTAGCTAATGCATTTAATCTATGTGTGAATGCTATACGGTAAATACATGTATACTGTATTTACAAAAGAGTTTGTTGTCAATGTCAATTGATATAGAAAACCATTATTTAGCTATAAGATCGTACAAAGGGTGCATGTGTTCAAAACTCAATATCTCAAAAACTATTATAGATAGAAACCTAAAATTTTGGATTTGACTTATGCTTGCATTCATCTTTTACAAAATGACAAAAAACGAAAATGTGATTTTTCCTCGTTTGTACTGATTTTTGTAGCCTATGAGTCTATGACACACACACACATATATATATATATATATATATATATATATATATATATATATATATATAGCACAAATGTTTTCACCAAGTTTCATTAAGATTGTGTAATGGGTATGACCTCTATTGTTTTCGCAAGCTTTTTCCTTCATTTGACCTATTTTTATCACATATGATCCAGTATCAAACTCGGTCGGTATATCAATTGGAAAATTGTTTGGCAAAGTTTTTAAAGAATGGGCGATAAATATTGAATGTGTTCACAAGCTTTTTATTTTATTCAACCCAGCAAAAGTGTTATAAACACAACGTCAACCAGTTTTAAAGTCAACCGATATAGACATATATTATGGAGACAGACGTTGTGACCAAGTTTCATGAAGATGGATGACGGCAATAGTCTTTGGTGTTCTTTTTTTGCATTGCAATTAAGTCACTGCTCCCATTATTCACCGTTTTGTGAGGCGGACGATCAGTGGCATATTCAATGTATGAATGTATTGCACAAACAATAGGGCTATTTAATATTTTCTTGGAAGTGCAAACCGGTTACAATTACCTCGCTATACTATTTCACATTTTCCTTTGTGTTACAATATCAAATCCAGAAAGCATTCATGAAAAAGTTAAATTATTATTGATAACCACAAATACTTTTTACTCTTATTACCAATCTTTATATTTGTTCCAATATTTTTTTCTTAATTATTGTGAAATTAAAATAAAATCATAATTCATTATATGCAACAACTTGTTTTTATCTTAAATAACAATTTTGAATAATTGTTATCTTAAAAATGTAAAATAAAGCTTTAAAAGTCTTTCCATGGGCTACTTGTATGTTTGACTGATCAAACGCGTTACGTTATTTCGCTGACAGAAGTTTGAAACGTCAAGTGACGTCAATAAATGTTAAAAACATTCCTTTGTAATCATGACGTTTGCATGAATAATTTCTTCAAATGTAATTGCATGTTATAAAAATGACATGCAACTCGTTGTGATTTCATACGATCCTTTATTAAACTCGTCTATGAAATTTGTAAATAAGCTCGCCAAAGACTCATTGACTATCAAAATCCCTGATCTCGTTTAATAAAATATGGTATGAAATGACAACTTCTCTCTGATCATATATAGATATACTAGTTACTAGTAACGGGTGGGCACATGCCTGAAATAACGCATGCGTTTACGGAATCCTAAATGGAACCGGCAAACCCCAAACGGGATGCTGAATGTCGAGATGATATAATTGTATTCGGTTAAAATTCTTTCGCAATGTAGGCAAGATCGTCGAACGATTTCGCCTAAACCAGGCCCCGTGTTCACAAAACATTTTTTTTGCAATCGAAAACCGATTTTGCTTGTCATAGAAAATTGATTTCCATTGTAGTTGATAGGCAAAAATGAAAATCGATGTCAGTTAAAATCGATTTTGAAAAACACGGGGTCCGATTTGTGCAGGTTCTGACATTTAAAAAAGAAATACGGTTCGATTACACTGTAATTTTGCAAAATTACAGGTACATCCACGATCAAAATATCTTATTTAACCTATATAAACTACTTTTCAGTAGTCTGTATGTACATGAATTGCTAACTTCAGTTTTACTTATTCATAGATTTAGCCAAATGCAAATGTTGGTTATAGTAAATTGTATGAGTACTTTGTTGTAAATGAGCCGTTATTATACGTGTAATATAATTGCACATTTACTGGAAGCAACACGAAGCAGTCGACGGCACAATTATGTTTTCAAAGCGGTGTAATGAATGCACAAGATACTATACTAGGCTTAAATGTAGTTCTTGAGATACATCGGAGCGTAAGGCTGCATTATGACAGGTACCGGAGTGCATCCCAGCACTCCAACCTAATAACTCATAAAACTCATGCCAGTTGGACATAATTTTGATTTACATCTGAAATTTCAATCTATTGTACCTGCACACATGTCTATGCACCGATATAGGTTATATTGTGCCTTGTCCCGGTGCTCCAAAAAACGGTGGCAGGAATAGACAATATGGATCAACAGGCTGCTTGCTGCGAATCTGTAAGCCGCTGTTGTGCTCTACATCTTTAAGGATGTTAATGATTATGATCAGATAAGAGACACCATCGATGTCATCCAACCCCGCCCCACCTTTGCGGCAATGAAATGGTGCTTTTATCCATTTGTCTTGGGTACCATTCAACATATATGTGTCTTTTTCTTATTGAATTTCTAATATAAGACATATATAACTAGAAATGGCGCGGCATGGGCCGACGCGTATCCCCACGCCGCATGTTTTACACAGGGGCGCCCCAGGGTTGGTTATGGGGCCATGCATAGTTGAGATTGACTTTATTGTCAGAAGAGATGTTTAGAATACATTTGAAGTAATTCAATGTAGAAATGAAGAAGTTAATGTAAAATAACATGAAAATAACATAAAAAATGAGTGAAAATCTTAACCTTAATTTTTCCTCCTCATTCTGCTCTCCTTACAAATCTTATAATGAATAAACTTCACTGTAGTCAATTATGTACATGTCATCCAAATTGGAATGACTTATGAGATGGCTGAACATGCTCTCTTGTAGCCAATCTTCTTGCTCCTGTTTTGGCAAAAATATATTTTGAGGTTAAATGGTTGACTAAATAGTAGCGTCTCAGAAATGTTATATCGCAATCTTGTACACAACAATGTCCATCTTGCTTTAAATTATTTCTCACCTTTTTCCCACTTGAACATTTTGACAGATTTTCAGTAATGAGTCTAAAATTTTAATTGCACAAATTGAAAGTTTCAGCCCTTTTATAGATTCTTGAGGCTCTATTCCATGAGTTTCTCATGCTTTTTATGCTTGACTGCATTCTATCTCTTCTCTCATATACAGGTGTCCCTTTGCGCCAATTTTTTATAATCCCTTGTATAAGCATGAGATGGATGAGCTAAACCATTTCACAGGTGAGTTAACACAAACAATTGAATACTTAATACATCTCTGCGCCACTTCTGTGTACTCTATGCGCCACTTTGATTTATTTAAATTTTCATATAATTTGGCAGGTTATTTACTTACCTCCCTTTAAAGCTTATTAATTACATTGGATTGGTTTTTTGACCTTTGACCTTGAAGGATGACCTTGACCTTAACCTTTAACCACTCAAAATGTGCAGCTCCATGAGATACACATGCATGCCAAATATCAAGTTGCTATCATCAATATTGCAAAAGTTATGGCCAATGCACCATACCAGGGGCATAAAAATAAGTGAAAATCTCTGACCCGGCCCCACCCAAACCCCCATATCTTTTGACCCAGGGGTCAGATTAAAATTCCGAATAGTGCAGGGTCGCACATATGCTCATAGCTATCATGTGTGTAAAATTCATGGTTATAGTGCTCATAGTGTAGGAGGAGATAGTGGCCAGGACGGACGGCCGGACGGACGGACGGACGGCGGAGATAACCACAATATCCCCACGCTTTTCAAAAAGCGTGGGGATAATTAACAAGGTTTGGGGTGGTTTGGGTTGTCTGGGTAAAGATAACGAAGGGGGGGGGCGTGCACCATGACCCCCCCCCCCTTCCTCGGTAACCTGAACCTTAAATTGCCCAGTAAAATAGTAACGAATCATGAATTACAATAAAAGTATTTATTCCCGGGTTTGAAGTCCCCCACGGGAATATAGATGCATTACTTTATTTGGATTTAGTAACAAACTACATTACTTTGTATAGTTTATTTGCTAAGGATTCATCAGGTTCACAGATCCACGAGAACAACACATTAACGAAGTGAAATAGAGTGGCAGGATTGATTATCAGCCGTTATAAATAATAAAGACAATTTCTAACTTTTGACTGTAACCGGTTTAACTTTAACTAGTTGGGTGTAACCCCTAATAAATTATAATGAGGGTATATAAGCAAGCGCATCATTCAGCACGATTTGCGGGAAAAGAATTCATCCATATTGGTTGAAGCAGTTGTTCTTCACGTTTTTTCTGTTTTTATATAAAGGTATGTTGTATTTTAACTATGAAAATTTATTAGTAATGTGCTAGTCTAGATGGCCATTGAATAGTGTTTTTGTCGGTATTGTATTTATCAGTTAAATATGGTTGTTTTCATTGACCTTGCTATTGTTTATGATGGCAGCATAATTCTTTATATTTAAAAGTCATAACAGAGATCACTTTCTTTTCTGTATGCTTGCACCTATGAGCTAATATTGCAGTCACAGCACTGGGCATCATCTGCAGTCAAGACTGGGGTCATAAGCTGTCATAGGAGGCCAATCCACAATTGGCATGTCATGTTATTGGATGTATTTTTTTATCAAGTTCAGATTTGTATCTTTTATTATTTTGATGATTAGCCTTGGGAATGTAATGCTAGTTCGATCTATTGTAAGTTGTCGTTCTATTGTAAGCTTTCGTGGTATTGTGCTACAATATAGCGATACCTTATATTGACGACCACTAGATATGTATGAATAACATAGTATTTATTTATGATAACATACTTAAATGTTATTGTAAGTCTGTATCAATTTATATTATTGTAGAAAATCGTTATTGTTATTTCAGGGCTTTGACAACTTTGCGACGCCTTTGTGATATATCTGAGACGCTTTGAATAAGCTGTTTATCATAGTTATTTCCAGAGATTGTATTACAATTATGTAATCATTAAAAGTTATAATGTTGAGAGAAAACTGAATTAAATGGACATGTAATGATCCCAGCTTGTGTGTTGTCTGTATATATTGATTTTTTATAATGTAAGGAACACAAATACAAGCCACAAATGGCGCCCAACGTGGTTAAATTTTAGATTTCTCTCATTTAAGAACTGAACATTAATTTAAAAATATAAATAAATGAGTATTGATAATTGTTAAAGATTGTGGAAAATCTTTGGTTGTATGGAGGACGCACAGCTTATTCAGTAGCCAGTTGTCGGAGCAGTTGGCGTGTGCGGTGGAGCAATGCAGGTGGCATTCTGAGCGATCATTGGGAGAAACGAGCGATTATTTGTTGGGAGCGACGAGCGATCTTTGGGAGCAAGTAGAACATCAGTGCCTGCAAAGTAACTGGAGCGTGTGACATTGACATTTCCGTGTGATTGAAAAACACATTTGTATTTGTGAGTACCAATAGTGGAAGGCCATTATTTATTAAATTGCAGTTGAATTTGTTTATTTAATTGTAAATAATCCTTTGTGGTTCATTTGCTGTAAATAATTTGTTGTTGTTTTAAAACTTTTGTTTATAACTGCAATTTTTTTAATATCCTGGGGAAGAAATTATATTATTGAACAATTGATTGGGAAAGTGTCACAATTGCATGATAACTTAGCAATTTTAAAACATATTCCTTGGTGATGGTTTCTTTAACTAACCAGTCTATTTAGTAAAGTATTTGAAGCAACTATACTATTATTAAATACTTCGTAATGTTGCCATCATATTGAAAACCTTACATACAGGGTATATTTGATTGTTTTGTGTTATTACAGTACTTTTTAGTGGCCAACTAGTTTATTTCAGAGGTGTTGTTTGTCTGGAGGTGGTGACCAGCATTCAAATCACACATCTATTAAGTTAACAGGTAGTTAATTTTCAATCGTGCTGAAAGCTTCACTTGCTTAGTATTATTCGTTGGGGATTTGACATTTCATTGACATGTACACTGTGACCTTGTCAGAAAATTGTTGACAACTATTTGACCTTGACATTTTATTTTTAGAAAGCACACAATTTGTGTGAGTTTATAACTCATTAAGTGTATTATTGGCAGTTTTATTTTAAAATTAATTATTCTTACCTGCTGTCAGCAGTGTGGATATGAATTAAAGATGAAAATTGTTTTCACAATTGTAGAGTTGCAGGTTTCCAGAAATTAATTTGTGTATTTTGTAACACAGTTTTATATGGATTATATAAGTTTAATTTTATATGACAGTCTGTTTCTTCATTAGTTATTAGATTTAGAAATAATGGCTAGTAGGTCACAGGAAGAAGATGAATCGGAGAAGAGTGGACTAGCAAGTGGTGGAGGTGAACAAGAGCGTACACTTACAGACAAGGAACAGAAACTGCTAGATGCCCTCAAAGATTTGAACATGGATCCTCGGGTAGAAGGTGGAGAAGACATAGGTCGATTGTTGAGAGGACTGACAAAGAAAACTGACGAGGAGAGGAAACCTAGGGTGAGTTCATTTGAGTATTCAAGGCCAAGATTTTCAAGTTATTCAGAAACAGGGACGTACCATTTCCTCAAACTTTCAGCATTCTCTGGAGAAGACAACAAAGGGGAAGCAACCTGGGATGCCTTTAGATACGAACTACATGCACTGTTGACAGAGGGAACATTTACAGAGAAGCAAAGTATGCTGGGACTAAGAAGATCAATGAGAGGTACAGCAGGTGATATTTTACGAAGATTAGGACCAGATGCATCTCTACACGAAGTGCTGAAGAAGCTCGAGAGCACTTATGGTAACATAGAGTTCCAAGAGTCTGTGATGCGAAAATTCTACTCATGTACTCAAGGCGCAGAAGAAGTGACTGCATATGCTTCAAGACTAGAAGATCTCTTTGCCGGAGCCATAGAATTGAAGACAATCAAGCGAGGAAATGCTGAGATCCTGAAACAAGTTCTATTTCAAGGGCTGAAGTTAGACTTGAAACACATCGCCCAATACAAGTATGACACTATTGATGATTACGACAGATTCAAGACTGAGTAAAGAAGACTAGAAAAAGACCTTCAAATGACAGACAAAAAAAGGACCTGCAATGTTGCCAAGAAGCCAGAAAAAGAAGAAAAGTCAGAAATCAATGAATTAAAGGCCATGGTTCATGAGTTGAATAGGAAGATAGAAGACCTTCAGAAAGGAAACAACAATCCCAACTACTATGTAGGCAGAGGTATAAAAAGAGGCAGATTTCAACAACCACCACTACAAAGAGGAGGAAGAGGGATGTACAGACCTACCAGACCACTGGGTAGTAACAATTTTAGAGGACCATGTTATGCATGCGGTGATCGGGGTCATTTTGCAAGAGACTGTCCCAATGATATGCATAAGGGAAAATACGGAAACATGGTATCTATGTTTTAGAAGCATAGTACTCAGAGAGAAGAAATTAAAACAGAACAACAACTGTATAGCTATCGTCAGAAACGGAGTGCCACACCAAGTGATCATAAAACCAAATGAAACAGTGACAGTACAGGCCTACACAGACAAAGAAATTGATTATCCAGTCACATCAGCTCTCATTCAGGAATGTGCAGAGAGTAATCTACCCAGTACTGTAGAAGTCAGTCAAGCATTAGTTATGTCTGGGAAAAAGAGTTTAACCGTCACATTGACCAATCTATCTACCAACACAGTATGTTTGGCACCGAAGGCTATACTATGTGAACTACAACCAGTAGAAGTCACAGCAGAAGTACTTGACAGATTAGAGGAAGAAAATCTAGACATCAAAAGAAAGAATATAGTAAAGGATCTCAGCATTGATGAAGATAACATTTTAGATTCTGAACAAAAACGAGCCTTAACTGATCTGTTAATGAAACACAGTAGCATTTTCTCTACGAGCGACACAGATATTGGAAACTGTACATCAATCAAACACAGAAAAGATTTGCATGATGAAAGGCCATTTAAGCAGAGACACAGAAGATTTACCCCTGGAATGATCAATGAAGTAAGACAACATATAGAACAACTACTAGCCTGCAACATCATTAGACCATCTAAATCTCCCTTTTCATCCAACATAGTCCTTGTTAGAAAGAAGAATGGAAAACTGAGACTTTGTGTGGACTACCGTATGTTTAATGACAGAACCATCAAAGATTCATTTGCCTTACCAAGAACAGAAGAAATTTTTGACTGCTTAGAAGGGGCAAAGTACTTTACAACCCTAGATATGAAAGCAGGATATCACCAAGTAGAAATTCTAGAAGAACTCAAGGAACGCACCGGATTTACAGTGGGGCCACTCGGTTTCTTTGAATTTAATCAGATGGCTTTTGGGTTATGCAACAGTCCCGCTACTTATCAAAGACTAATGCAGGAGTGTTTAGGTGATTTTAATATGAAAATTTGTGTTATTTTTTTAGATGACCTGATTATTTTCAGCCGCACCGTGTCGGAACATTTAGAACGGTTAGAATTAGTTCTTTCTAGATTGCAGGAGTGTAACTTGAAACTGTGTCCTGAAAAATGTCAATTTTTTAAACAACGTGTTAACTTTTTAGGTCACATTGTGAGCAACGAAGGCATAGAAACTGATCACGAGAAGATTGAGAAGATACGAAATTGGCCAAAACCACAAAACCCTAGTGAACTTCATTCTTTCTTAGCATTTGCAGGTTACTATAGGCGATTTATAAAAAATTTCAGTAAAATTACAAAACCTCTTTCAGAATTAATTCCACACCCCACAGGCAAGAAAGCACAACAGAAGAAAGATGCCAAAGAATGGACATGGACAGAAGAAAACCAGCATATCTTTGATAAATTGAAAATAATTCTTACATCTCCACCTATTTTAGCTTATCCTGATTTTCAGAGAGCTTCACACAGATGCGTCAACACAAGGACTAGGGACAGTATTATACCAAAAACAAGATGACAAAAGGAAGAGAGTGATAGCATATGCCAGCCGACAACTAACAAAGTCAGAAAAGAATTATTCCGCATTTAAACTTTATTTAATTTTTAGCGTTGAAGTGGACCATTACGGAGACATTTTCAGAATATTTATCACATAGTCATTTTAAAGTGTACACTGATCATAATCCACTAATTGATGTTTTATCTTCAGCTAAATTAGATGCCACAGGTCAAAGATGGGCAGCAGCAATTGGAGAGTATAATTTTGATATTTTTTACAGACCAGGCGTACAAAACACAGATGCTGATGCTTTAAGTAGATACCCACCAGGAAAAGTTTCAGACTCTAACAATCATGTAGTACTAGATAACATTGGGTTAAAGCCATATGCAAGTCTCTTCAAAGTATTGAATGTTATTTTGAGACGTTGCTTTGTTAATCTTTAAATGTAGTAGACATAGCGGACAATTTCGGACAACCTTTCGCACAAATAGAAATGCGTGAAATTCGGAGAGCACATATATCTGACCCTACCGTTGACAAATGGAGAAGAGCAGTTATTGACAAGAGCCTTCCACAACAAATACATAGTAAGCAAGACATTACCATGAAGAAGAACTTTGCTAATTTGAAGATCAAGAGAGGTATTTTGTTTAGAGATATTCAAGATCAAGGTACACCTATTGAACAATTAGTGATCCCTGAAGTTTATAAAAGTGATATTTTGAAAGGTCTTCATACAGACGTAGGACATCCGGGAAAGGAACGAACGATGAAACTGATACGAGAGCGATTTTTTTGGCCAGGAATGTCTTCAGAAGTAGAGCAACACGTGTCTAAGTGTGACAGATGTTTAAGAAGGAAAACAGCAACTAACACAAGAGCACCTCTGGTAAATGTACACACAACCTACCCACTAGAGCTTGTTTGTTTTGACTATCTCTCATTATAACCAGCAAAAGGAGGATTCAACAGCATATTAGTTATTACAGATCATTTTACCAAGTACGCACTAGCTATTCCCACCAAAAACCAGACAGCCAAGACGACAGCAGAAGCTTTCTACAACAATTTTATCATTCATTACGGTATCCCAACAAGACTCCATTCTGATCAAGGCGCAAACTTTGAGTCTGATTTAATCAAAGAACTTTGTAATATCACCAACATGAAGAAGACACATACATCTGTATACCATCCACAGGGAAATGCCGGACCAGAATGGTTTAATAGAACTCTATTAGACATGCTGGGAACTTTGGAAAATGAACAAAAAAGTAACTGGCAGAAATACATTAACTCATTAGTTTATTCCTACAACTGTACGCCTCATGAATCAACAAAATTTTCACCTTTTGAATTGATGTTTAGAAGGAAGCCTGAATTACCTATTGATGCTAAATTTGAAAGATCACAAGAACAAACATGTAATAAGACAAGTCAGGAATATATTGAAGATTTAAAAGATAGGATTAAAACGACAAGATAAATTGTAGAAATGTATATTTCAAACGCAAAGGAAAAGCAGAAACATTCATATGACCTTAAAGTAAGAGGAGCCAGCCAAGGTTGAAGTAGGAGATCATGTCCTGGTGAAGATAATGGCTCATGGTGAAGGAAAACATAAACTTGCAGACAAATATGAAGAAGAACTATATATCATAATAGAACAACCGCGTGAAAACATCCCGGTATTCAGGCTTAAAGGTGTAGAAAGTGGTACACAGAAAACTTTACACATGAATCATATATTTCCAGTGAAGGCTCGGGAAGATGTGGACAGAGAGAGTATACACGAGGTCATAGAGCAAGCGGGAATTTCTTAAGCAATAGGAAAGGATGCATCCGGAGTTGGATTAATGAAGGAAGAAAATGGACCGTCCGAGAGTGACAGTTCCGATGAGGATTGTACGAGTTGTATACATGTTCCCAGAACAAGTACATGTGGGGACGCCTACAGACTCGAGGAGAAGATTATTAACAGACGAATGGACTCGAGTGATGTTGTACATACTCAGCCCATACCCGCTGGAGAAGAAGTGAGTGGAACAGAGAGGGAAGAAAACGCGATAGAAAATGGCCGTCCGGCTGTAGAAGCTGGTAGGAATACGGATGAGGAAGAGGAACAAGTGGGAAAGGGTGAAATTATCGCAGAGGCTGGGAATGGATCTACAGAGCCAGGAGTAGAAACAGATCAGGACACGACTCAGGACACTGCACTGCAAGAACAAGATTCCAACAATGCAGCGCAAAGAAAGAGAAGAAAATTACCTCTACAGCCTGTTAGAAAATCTGAACGGCATAGAAAATTACCAACTAAATATGATGATTTTCATATGTTTAGTTTAGTAAACAGACCTTTTGACAATAGATTTCATGCTTTAGAAGTATTAATGTCTTTAGGAATATTAAAGAGTATGGAGTGTGAAATCGCCAGAAAGATAGTAAATGCTATCATGAAGTCAATGTTTTATGAAATTTGTATAAATGTATTTTAACAATTTGTATGATTTTTAGATATTTGTGAGGACACAATTCCTTCAGAGAGGAGGAGAGATTGAATAATTGTTTAAATAATTGTTTAGGTGCTGTATTAAACAGTAATGTTATAATGTATTGTAAATTTGTTGCAGATAGACAGGTACATTGATGCTGCATCTGTATTTATTATCAAATAATTACTGATTGTTTTCGTTTTTTCAGGTTTTATCTATAATTATTGTGTATATGTATATTTGAATGTTAAGTGCGAATGCTGTAGCACTTGAACTATGTTTTATATGTTGACAATGGACACAATGAAGAACTGATTATAGATACATTATGACTATGACGGGACGTCATTTTCAAAGGGGGGAAATGTGTAACCGGTTTAACTTTAACTAGTTGGGTGTAACCCCTTATAGATTATAATGAGGGTATATAAGCAAGCGCATCATTTAGCACGATTTGCGGGAAAAGAGGTATGTTGTATTTTAACTATGTAAATTTATTAGTAATGTGCTAGTCTAGATGGCCATTGAATAGTGCTTTTGTCGGTATTGTATTTATCAGTTAAATATGGTTGTTTTCATTGACCTTGGTATTGTTTATGATGGCAGCATAATTCTTTATATTTAAAAGTCATAACAGAGATCACTTTCTTTTCTGTATGCTTGCACCTATGAGCTAATATTGCAGTCACAGCACTGGGCATCATCTGCAGTCAAGACTGGGGTCATAAGCTGTCATAGGAGGTCAATCCACAATTGGTATGTCATGTTATTGGATGTATTTTTTATCAAGTTCAGATTTGTATCTTTTATTATTTTGATGATTAGCATTGGGAATGTAATGCTAGTTC
Organism: Dreissena polymorpha; assembly: GCF_020536995.1. NCBI lineage: Eukaryota > Metazoa > Mollusca > Bivalvia > Myida > Dreissenidae > Dreissena > Dreissena polymorpha. Next base: position 15,342,057 of record NC_068361.1, read on the forward strand.
GATCTATTGTAAGGTGTCGTTCTATTGTAAGTTTTCGTGGTATTGTGCTACAATAGAGCGAGACCTTATATTGACGACCACTAGATATGTATGAATAACATAGTATTTATTTATGATAACATACTTAAATGTTATTGTAAGTCTGTATCAATTTATATTATTGTAGAAAATCGTTATTGTTATTTCAGGGCTTTGACAACTTTGCGACGCCTTTGTGATATCTCTGAGACGCTTTGAATAAGCTGTTTATCATAGTTATTTCCAGAGATTGTATTACAATTATGTAATCATTAAAAGTTATAGTGTTGAGATGAAACTGAATTAAATGGACATGTAATGAACCCAGCTTGTGTGTTGTCTGTATATATTCATTTTTTATAATATAAGGAACACAAATACAAGCCACATGACTAGTTAAGAGAACATATATGTAGTTGCACACAATGTAAATACGTGACCACTTCACGATGTTAACACGTGGCCACTACACCATTTGAACACATGACCACTACAGAATGTAAACACGTGACCTGTACATAATGTCAACACGTGACCACTACACGATGAATGTAAACACGTGGTCACTACACAATCTAAATACATGACCACTACATAATGTAAACACGTGAACCATACAAAATGTCAACACGTTACCACTACACAATGACTGAAAACACGTGACCACTACACAATGTAAACACGTGACCATTACAGAGTGTAAACACGTGACCTCTACATAATTTTAACACGTGACCACTACACAATGAATACAAACATGTGACAACTACACAATGTAAACACGTTACAACTAAACAATGTAAACACGTGCTTACGAAACAACAGGAACATAACCAGTCGAGAATTATTGTTTCTATCCGGAAGTCTTTTATTCAACCATTAACCACTTATATACGTATTTTGATGCAAACGATTAAATAATTTGGATATTTCTGTTGTTGTTGTTGTATTTTTATTTGTGATACTACGAGGATTGCTTATATACAGTGAGAGGACGGTTAGCCAAGTGGTCTAAGCGATAGACTTTTACTCTAGGGATTAGTGGTTTGAGCTCAGTTGAGGGTTACTTTTTTGTTTCTTTTTAACTTTATTCCTGTTTTTTTACTGGAGCTTTTAAATTCCAATATTTACATTTATCAATAGAAAGCATTTGATGTCAAACTTCAATACATTCCAAAATCTGTGAAAACGACCCTTTAAAGCTACACTTTGCATTTTCATCGCTAAGTGATTTATTTGTTCATCTTGTCTTTATAATTATATCGTTTACACCACATCTATTTAAAGAATCACTAATTCATTATTGATACTCGGAAATTCTTTTTGAGTGTTAATGACATCAAAAGTGGTTGGATTTTTCCATTCAACATATCCCTCAAATTTTGTTTCCTTGTGACATTTACTTGAGGTTATTGTGAACTGTTCTCATATTGATGAAATCGGCGTAGCAGGAGATAGTAAGTTAAACTCGAAAATGTACTTGTTAACGCATTTATAATTTATCATTTTGATTGAATGGGTATTGAATTAGAAGTGCAAAACATTTGAATATATTTAACAGATACACTCATTCAAACTGTATATACAGTTTGCTTCTGATTTGTAAATAGTTTTATTTATTCGAGACGGATATGTTAGTTTTGTTATTTGTAAGTCATGTTGTTTCTTGTGCTTTATCGAACGGATGGCTTCGAACCTCAGGTTCATAGATACGTCCAGGACTTTGCTGTCTAGACTCGATTGATGGAACGCACATGAAACGCAGCTCTTTTTACGTATTTCATAGGCACACATGCTCAATATAAACCTGGAAGAAAGTTGTCTCTAAGCTTATTTATAAATAGTACAACGTGTATTCTATAGTGTTTATGATATGCCATTCGACCTAGTAATTGTTTGCGCGATTTTAACGTTTTAAGACGTTTTATGCGAGGCTATCAAATTTTAAACGCTTATAACAACACATACATGCAGTCTAAGCAAACGTAGATATTATTACTTAAACTTATGTTACCTTCCAGCATTCTACAAATGGCAGAAGGAGGCTTCGGGTGTACAGATTCAGAGACTGACAGAGTTCACAGACACAGTAGTCTGTACAGTCGTCACTCTCGGGTAAGTCTCTCATGAATGCGTGTATCAATGGTAACATTTATCGTACAATCAAGTGCCTGTTTATATCTTGTCATAGCTATTAATAATAATACTGTCTTGATTATTTATTCAAGCGCTTACGTAAGAGGTTTACTTCCATCGTATAATTACCGAAATCCCAATTGTAATGCCCTACTTCCTGTCTCAGAAACAGAACAACATAAATATTGTATAAACTATCGATGGTCGTTTAACTGAGGTATGTATTGTATTTCTGTGCGTGCAAAATGAGTCTTAAGCCGAATTTCATATGTATATCTACCGAATGTCCCCTCAAATAGTATGTTCATAGCGTCTTTAGATGTAGTAACAGACAAGACTGTTATAATTACCCATATACTATGGAAACTTTGAGAATGACTCAGAATTTTGTTGTACGTATATACCATCTTTAAGTAGCTTAATATGGTACACACTATTTTTAAGATTCAGCCGAACTTACATTTTTAACTCATTATAAGTGCAACTATATGTGTCGATGTTTTCTTATATGAACGTCACGTGATTATTTCAGCGGGATTAATTGGCGACTTTTTATTGAAACGCACATGTGAATCGCAAATATTAAATAACATATAATGTTTGTAAAAGACAACTATAACCACGAGTCTTATTAGATTTTAGTCTGTTTTAAAGCTATAAATGTAGAACTATTATTACTACCAATTTTGAAATATAATACTGTTATAATATAACATGTTAATATAATTTCAGAATTATGTGGAAAGTGTGTCAGTGGAGATTAGTACTATAATGACCCGGCTGGGATACGGCGAGGAGATGAGAAAGTGGCGCGTTAAGAAGTACAAGGATTTGGATAAGCTGTCGATTGGTCGACAGAAAGAAGAAACTATTATCACAGCTGGCAGCAAGGCAGAAGGGTTGACAAGCTATTTAGAAAGCGACCATGACATGCTACATTTGCAGAACTTTATCCTCTGTGTGGAAACTGGTATCAGTCTTCACACCATACCAGAGGACATGGACGTGTTCAGGATGGATACACGCGTATATCCAGGACACTGCATACTGTTGCTAGAGAGACTAGTGCATTTTACAATGAAAATAATAACCGCTCCGCTGTGTGATAATGGATATGGGGAATTTTTATTTAGCAGTAGTTTATTTCTAGATGAATGTTCCGCTTCGCTGTCATTTGATCGTCGATTACACGTGGTGCAACATAAACGCGCGGGGCCGTCAACACCACATACAATTAACGAGAAGCAACATACGGACACAGTACACGCCTTACGCTGTTTATGTCCTAGTGTTCTACAAAGATGGGCTGCCAGACCCCGCCAGTGGCCGTTACCAGTCATAGTTCAAAAAGTAGTATCATTAGGAGCCTATGTTACCCCGACAGGGTTTAAGGATAGCGTAAACAAGCACATCGAGTGGAGGATTTGCTTTAACAGCGGAGAAACAGAACTTATAAACAACCTTAATGACACTCAGGCGAAAGTTTATGTTATACTTAAAATGATCCTTAAATATATACTGAAACCAAAAAATAAAGAAATTACATCATATATACTGAAAAACATAGTATTGTGGCAAGCTGAACGTAACCCACAGACACGCTTTAGTGCATACAGTTTGCTTCTCTGGCTGCATGACGGTTTGAGAGAACTTAGGACTGCAATTGCCAAAAAATATATGCCGTATTACATGATTCCTGAACGAAATTTAATGGAAGCATGTGGTATAACCAATACGCTGCATCGTAAATGGGTAGCAGATATCACGGACATGCTAGAAGAAGGTCCCAGGGTAATACTTAGATTGGAGAAGATACGAAAGGCAATCGTCGCGTCTCCAGAGCCGATGTTGTGGTACAGTAAGACACGGATGGAGTTGGAGATGCTGTTGCTGGAGAATCGTACGAGATTCAAGCCACGGACAGATGATAATGGTGATGAGCTGATCGAAGAACCGACTTTTGTTGAGAATGCCATAATTTTACGCTTGATAGAAGTATGGGAAGATATGAGAGAACGAATGCTCCTGGAGGGCAGTTCTGTTAATGATTGTAGAGATATTTTTGACGCAATGTTAATGTAATAATGAACTGAAATACAAAAATCACACGTATATCTTGGCTGTAATTAAGACCACAACGTCACTGAAATAAATGCAGTTTGTCATAAATGGCACATAGACGGTTTTTACGGTGTATTATTTTCAAATATATGTGCAGTATTTATTAAGCGAATAAATATTAAATTATTTCATAGCTCTCGTATTCATGCATGCACATTAAATTATGTTTTTAATATAACATGTGGCATGGGAGACAATTGAACCGCTCGCTAGAATGAAAGTAGTATAGAATAGTGTGTTTATGTACTTCACATAATGGACATGTCCGCTTAATAACGCCTACACTTTTTTATTAGTGGTATTTGTTCGTGCCACATAAATGATTTTTGTACATGTACATATGCATTTTGTTTGTACTAGTCATGTTTATCTACATGTCGTTTTGTACACAATTAGCAAAACAAGATCAGTTTGGAATATTGTCACACATGTACAATCATTAAGACAAGCAAGACTTCAGGGTCTACGCGGGCATATTTTCAGAAAATTCTTGTTGAACACTTGTAATGTTGACGTGTGACCTTTCATTAAAACTGTCACAGTGTAGAATGAGCAATAGGGTATTTTGCCTATTTCCGAATGTGGCTGTAAATAACGTTGTTAACGCAGGTTTCTTATTTTCAATCTGAATAAATATTAATTATAAGCACTCAATGGCGTTTCCTATCTGTTATTTTCACTTCACAGCTGTCATCTCCACAATATGTTTTCAAAAAATTAGAATAATAAACAAATGTAAGCGACAGCCGCTACACGGAAAGTATTCTCTAAGATGCAAAATGAGTCATTATGGTTAGGTTACAGTGTAGTACTTAACTAAGTTATGCTATGGTACACGACATAAGTCGATACATAACTCTGAGAAAGAACATTATACCAGTAAATATTTCTTAAAAATGCTCTGGTTGGTGATGCCTTTAAATCGAGAACCTTTATATATATCAAAAGGAAGACGTTGTAACCCACCAAGTGCTAGCGTGAGGTAGCAGCAGGTGCGCACACATGTCAGTTACACGAGCATATCCGACGTGTGTGACGTCATATTTAATGTAAGCCCTACATATCATGTGTGCGGTATTAGGGTTTTCCTGGATTCAGTATTATTTATTTTATTCTATTAATTAGTCAAATAACAATGCATTGAATTTAGTTCTTGATTAAGCCACGATCCCGCCAGTTCCTGGTGATCTTTATTCGGTACTTAAACTCGTGGCTCCTGCGCTTTCTGACTTGTTGGAGAGATATGTGGAGGAATCTGAAAGTAAAAAACGCGTGAAATGTAAGATATATTATAGTATTTATTGATGTCATTAACGATTCAGTTATTTGTATACAAAGAGAATATTGGTTGGATTCGGTGGATTATCGATTTTAACTCATGAGTGATCATAGAAAATAATATTTTCACGAGTGGCGCAGCCACGAATGAAAACATATATTTTCTATGGTCATGAGTGAATTAAAATCCATATTCTACCAAATCCAGCAAAATTTCTTTTTATTTTATGCTTTTTTCACAGTTTATATGCAATGTTTAAGAGTTTAACTAAAGAATTTCGCAGGGATAATGACGTCACTTCGTCAAAAATGACTTCATTTCACAGTAAACAGTGAAAAGTATCGATAATTTTCACTGCTGATTTTCACTGTTTGCAACGTGAAATTATCAGTTTTAATTCACTGATATTTCTCAATAAGCCATCGAAAACCTGAATTTAAAGTTTGAGTTAGAGAAGACATCACAGTCAGAGTTGTCGTTCTTTCTCAACATCGTTTGCATGTCACTCTCTATTTTTGCTATTATTGATCGCTGTGCATGATAAATTGCCTTTCAAAATTGTGTCTCGGACAACAAAAGTCTTAGAACGAATGACACGCACTTCTTGAAGCAGTTATTTATACCAGTTGTGGAAGGGCCAGATATCACTTCAATCAAACAATTGTATTGCTGTGTTGAGCCAATAGATCAGTTCAATCATACAATTGTATTAATGTATTGAGCCAATAAATCAGCCCATCATACATTTGTATTGCTGTGTTGAGCTAATAAATCAGTCCTATCATACATTTGTATTGCTGTGTTGAGCCAATAGATCAGTCCCATCAAACATTTGTATTGCTGTGTTGAGCCAATAAGCAGCCCCATCAAACATTTGTATGGTTGTGTTTAGCCAATAAAATGTCACATAATACATTTGTATGGTTGTGTTAAGCCAATAAATCAGTCACATAATACATTTGTATGGTTGTGTTGAGCCAATCAGTCAGTCCCATCAAACATTTGTATGGTTGTGTTGAGCCAATAAATCAGTCCCATCAAACATTTGTATGGTTGTGTTCAGCCAATAAATCAGTCCCATCAAACATTTGTATTGTTGTGTTAAGCCAATAAATCAGTCCCATCAAACATTTGTATTGCTGTAATTAGCCAATAAATCAGTCCCATCATTTCGTATAGTTGTGTCAAGTCAATAAATCAGTTCAAACGTACATTTGTATTGCTGTGTTGAGCCAATAAATCACTTCAATCATACATTTGTATTATTGTGTTGGGCCAATAAATCAGTTCCTTCATACATGTGTATGGTTGTGTTGAGCCAATAAATCAGTCCCATCATACATTTGCATGGTTTTCTTGAGCCATTAAATCAGTCACATCATACATTTGTATTACTGTGTTAAGCCAAGAAATCAGTCCCATTATACATTTGTGTTGTTTTGTTGGGCCAAGAAATCAGTCCAACAAATAAATTTTTCTTTGACATCCGATGATAACCAATTAGTTCATTCATTAAATGATCTCAAAATGATTTTTTGTTTAAACTGCAGACATGTATATATGCAAATATGTTGTCCCTCATGCTTGGCTTAGGTGATCAAATCAGTATGATGAGTGGACGATAAATATCAAGACGGTGTTAGCTGCGGAACGGTAAGCCGCAATAGGGCCCCCAAAGTCCCGGTGTCTGTCCGTGTGTACTCTAACGGGGTTAACGATGATCAGACAAAGGGCAATATCGGGTCATCTTCGACCCCATCCCTCTCCAATTAAACTTTTGGGGTCAGCTGCCGTGACCCCTGTCCTCCACACCCCGGTAATCACACACTAAAATGACCCTGACTAATAGTACCGAAATATAAATTTCGACAAAAATATACATTCCGGTGTCAAAATTCAAGTCTATAATCTCGTATTTCCCCATGCTCTAAGAGCATATATATGCATAACTCATTTTGAATTACGCAACACAATAGACTAGTTTGTATAGTTTATTTGCAAATGATCCATTCGGGGCAAATATCTATGAAAACAAAACATTTACAAAGTGTTATAGTATTGCCGGATTGATAACAAAGTGTTACACATACTAACGAATTTTGTCAACTTCTGACTACTTAAGAAAAGATATGTGTACACAATTGAACCAAATGACTAGTGCACAATTTTAACACGTAACCACTACACAATAGGAACCCGAGCTCTCTACGCGATGAATGTCAACACGTGACAACTAGACAATTAATGTCGACACGCTACCACTACACAATGTAAACATGTAACATTAAGACTACACAAACATAACCAGTATATAATTCTTTTTGATATGCTCTAGCTTTTTTCAGGCAAACATTGTCTCCGTTTGTGCTGAGATAAAACATTAAAAACCATTAACATTTCATTTACCAGATTTTGTTATTAGTAATTTTTAAATCCAAGTTTTGGCGCATAACTTTTACTTTTTGGATTTTCTATACAACCTTAACCTTAAAATGTGTGTGTTTGTGAGATTTGTTTGAGGTTATTATGAATTGTTATCATCTTAAAATTGTCGTTACAATCGAAAGTAAGTTAAAATTGCAAATGTTAACACATTCATTGTTTATAATAATATGAATAAAAGGAAAAAAAAAACGGCCACCGGAATTTTTTTTCGTAACCTAAATTTCGCAAACTTAAGTTTAACTACTACTACTACAACTACACCTACTACCACCACCACCTACACCACCACCAACACTACCACAACCACCACCACAAACACCGCGCCACCACCGCCACCAAAACCACCACCACCGCCTCTACCTCTACAATTACTACTTATAATAATAGTAATAAAAAGAAGAAGAAGAAGAATAGGAATATTAATAATAGTTATATGAATAATGGGGCTCAAAATGATACATGTTTACGTGTATGCAACTGATATAGTTCGCTTAGGCCGATGGTAAGGACTAATCGGTGAATAAACCAGCGATGTTCCAGTATAAATGCATCGCTTTTTCATAGACAACGCTGTCATACTGTACACACAACTGATAAATAATCTTGAAGTCAAAGGTCATTTATAATATTGACGATGTACAACAGCCTGACCATAATCCACTTTTTTTCATAAATCATTTTAAGTCATGTATATATGATCAAATGACCAGCGTTATGTGAAAATGTGTCATATGTCATATTAGGCCAGCGTAGCTCAGTCATGGCTAATCAGGAGCAACACTTTCCACTATTAAGTCACGCCATGTTTTCTGGTTTCATGATCGGACCTTGTAGCTCCTAACCAGACTATGCAGATGTACAGGCTGGGTCAAACCTACGTTGGTATTATATGACATATTAATAATTAATGAATCACGCGGCTCATCTGACTTAGTCTATAAGTATTGTATTAAAATTGTATTAACAATTATAGACAGACAGACAGACAGTTTATTTCAATCCAATAAGGCATTTAAGCCCACGAAGACATATATACAATACAAGTGTTGACGAACAGTGTAGACTAGAATACAAAATTTTAACAAAAGTTGTATTTGTGTGTTTCCAACATTACGAGAAGATCACTTTGAGAACAATAATTAAAAAAACCATACATGCAAGATAGTAGTATAGCTGCCTATATTTATTTTTGTCCTTGTACCGATTACTGGATGATATTCTATTAACAATGTAGAAACATAGAAATTGGCTTTTAAAATGTTGCATACATTTATACTAATTTATTCGTGCTATCAAATATCATCATATAAGCATCATAGTATGTTGTTTAAAAGAAGCATTTTAGGGCTGTATTCTAAACATATACATCGATTTAAAAAACAATGACAAAAGAGTATTTATATATACACATTTACATAAGTATGCCATATTACACCACTTTATCCTGCATTAAATGGTTTCTCTACAGCGGCCTCTTCGGATATGTTTATAAATTTAGTTCAATTTTACTATTACGAAAAACAAGTAAAATAACCGATCGCAAAAAAACCCTTTAAAAACAAAAATATAATATAGTTTAATCATTTAACTTGTATGAATTATATATCTATCACAGATGGTATTTTAACATCTATGGAATTAACATTAAGAGTGCCATAGATATATTTGCCTAAACGAAACGAAAATAAATGTAAGACAGATATCATGGGCAACTGCTATCACTATCATCTGTACTTAACTTAACAATTTATATCCACTTTTCATACATTTGTCTTACCGAAAGAAACATGTAAGACACATATTGTGGAAACTAGACATATAATGACACGTTATAATACATTAATTGTAAGATCTTGAACTACATTATGAGTTAACGGGTAAGACAGACATTATAGATGCTTTTGCCATATCTATTCATCCGGTAGAACGCTTATATGGTGTGATATTAACATAAACAGCATAACTAATTTTGCTTTAACAATTTCAGATTAGTTCACTAAAATACTTTAAAGTTGTACAAAGCAACGCTATTATAGCCTGGTAAATATAATAATACAAAGGGTATTACGGCAACATGTTTTATCTATTCATCGTAATAGAAAAATGCATGTTAATGTTATAATGTAATCGTATTGCACTACAATACATTACAGTTGTGAATAGCAACGCTATTATGGTCTGGTATACTTAACAATTAAAACGGCATAAAGGTCTCATATCATATTTATTATCCGTATTGCAAAATGTATGTAACAGCAACCAACAAACATGTAAACATAGTTTGCGTATGGTTTCTGTAATATACCAAGGAACATACATAGTACATCAGACATATTAACAGTTTCAGAAGAAACACATAGAAAACATGAAATATATACAATTCAAGTACAAAGAAACACATAGAAAGCATGCATTTACAGTATCACAAGAAACACATTGTGCATCAATTTTTAACATGTCAACTTCTATACATTACCTCATTACTAATAATAAATGCTTTATGAATATAAGTTACTAAGTTTCTAAGTATATTTTCATTTTCTGACTTTATAAGATCTACAAATTTAGCCATGCTAGGTCTAAACCAATATTTTCTGCCAATATATTTTTTTGTAATGTCAGTATACATTACACATTCCATAACAAAATGATATTCATCCTCAATTGTAGTGCATCTTGCACATCTTCTTTCACTTATTGGGGTACTTAAAGGTCTGGTCCATCGACCAGCCTCAATATGCAATCTATGCGATGAGACTCGAAAACGAGAAAACGATTGACAAACCTAACTTATATTAAACATTCGAGATATGGCTGAAATCTTAAAGATGAAATTGTGTTGAAGAATAAAGCTCTTCTAGACTGAGTGAATCTGGCGTACCAGTTCTGTATAAATTGGTCATTTAATCTCTGCTTAACAATATATAGAAACATGTCATTATTACCTACACTTTGAAAAGTCCAGGCATCAACAAAAGCAAGCAAACATAATAAGTTCTTCAATAAGGAGCACCAATTTGTTTTATTGAGATACAATTCTAAATCATTCTTTAATAAATTGTACACAAGAAGAATATACTTATTTTCTTTCGTTTAAAGGATTTATAACCAATATTTAATAGCCTTATACATATGTATAGTTTTAAAAGATACTCTGTCTAATTCGCCATATATAAAATCTTTCTGAGTAGTTTTCTTCACACCAAGCAGTTTTTTGCAAAATCTCATATGTAATGTCTCAATTGATAAGTCATTCGCAAAACAACATACTTCACAACAATAATTCAAAATTGGCGATACAAGCTTATCGAAAAATTACAACTTGTGTTTTGGCGGTATATAAGTAAATTTATAGTTGTAAGTATTTATTCAAAGTAAAAATGGCTTTCTGTGCCTCTCCGGCCAAAGTACTTTGTGCGGTACTAAGCGACCCCCCTGTAGTAAAAACCACACCTCAAAAACAGAGTTTGTTAACTATTTCAATGCACCGTTCCAGAATTTTACCCCTACACCGGATGGAGGTAGCTACTTTTGCTATGCCTCACAAGCTTTCATCCAAAATGGCGGACTCCGCAGCCTCTGCATAAAATTGCCTCAGCCATATTCCTGAGATTATCTCTATAAAATTCCTTCCAAACAGCCAAAATGCGGCGATAGAATAAAAAAGGAAGGGCATTGAACTATTACACGCAGGGCTATATTCATAAAATTAAAGTATTTGACAATTTTCTACCGAAAGTGACGGTCACGGCAAAGTGTTGGAAGTCGATGAGGAAAAGCGAAAAGCCTCACGATCTCCAACTGGATATAAAACGAAATTTGCCAGCAAATAACAAAGTCGTACTGTACTTGCAAGTTGGGTACGAGTTATTTCTGGCGAAATAAAACCTGGATTCTTATAGTTGTTCTACTTAAACACTCATATGACAGATGTAAACAAGCGCTCTCTTTGTAGTAGCTAACTTCTTTTTGAAACGCATAATTTTCCTCCATATCGTTTACGTTTATTATCGATACAAATTCACATTGTGTAGCTTATCAATCTATTAAGTTATACTGTTTGTAGCATAATTTTAATTAATTCCTTGATGTTCTTGCAGTCTGACCTGGCACTATATTTATTCATCTGCTGTCAACTTCACTTGTTGATATTGGTTGGCATTCAAATGAGCGTCAACCAATATTAAAGAGCGATTTGTCAGCAAAGAAGACTCGCATCTATACTGAATATATACTGATGGCTAACCCCTTCATAATTTATTTTTACTCATGTCAGTGCAATACTATGGTAAGTGCCCTTAAATTAAACAGCACTTACTTTAGTATTGCACTGATAAGTGTAATTTTTTATACTTGTTTATTATTGTTTATGTATCTTTCGTCAAGTCAGTGCAATACCACAATAAGAGCTTTTACAATTTTAAAAGCGCTTACAGTAGTTTTGCACTGACCTGACAGTTTATAAATTTATTCCAGATTAACAGGTCACTGCTTTCATATTTTGGGGCTTATCAAGTCACTGCAGGGATTTAAACTTCATAATTTCAAAGAATGCCTGATCAACTAAGCTCAACAAGTATTACGCAACAGTGGGATTATACGAGTGGTGAGAAGATTGCCCCCTGTCCCATAAATCATGTGGTTGTTGCCCAACCAACAGAAGTAAGGAGGAGGAAACCCGTCCTGTGTCAACTTCAATCACAGACAGAGTATGTTCTTTTGTCACATAAAAATTGTATACAGAAGAAGTGGTTAACAGAAGAGTACAAACATAAGACAACAAATCATTAACCTTCATTTATTATAGTTGTTCGGTTAATATTTTGATTCAAACAACATTTATATACAACTTTGGCACAAATAGAATGCAAAGAGCCTCATAAAACATGTAGAATGAAGTATACATGTACATTTTTCAAGGTTGCAGAATGATAAGATTTCTCATCGTGCAGCTTAACCCATAACATGTACTTAAATTTAAATGCATACACAACCTCTTTCAATTTGGGCAAGTCCAAAGTTTGTTGTTTTGGTTAATGGTTAAGCATGATGTCGGTTTTTGAACAAGTTATACAATCTGAATTCATAGAAGCCAAATTGTTGAAATCTATTAGAAAAACTATGTTTATTTGCATACATAAAAACATATGTTACTGATTTGCTTAAGTTGAGAACATTGCTACAAAAGGAGAATTTGCTCATTATCAGCCAATTCTCCTTTTATCTCTATGTTTATATACATTCCATCTAGTATTTGAAAAAGTCTAAATAATGTATAGACATGTATTATATTAATATTTTGTAGATTGAAACAAGTAAACGATGATGAGATTAACAATTTAAAGATGGCATCTGGAACCACTGGAATATATGCTGTCCACAAGGAGACCCATGGTTCAGACTAGACTTGGAGATGTACAGCTTGGATCAGTGTTATCCTATCAGGTAGAGTGAACCGAGAACATTGGTTTGCTGTTCAACACCTGGTATCAGGTTATATTTCACTGGTTGTTGCAGACGATTCTAGAAATCATTGAGATAAAAGGAGAAATTCCTCAAGTTGAGCAATTTCTCCTTTTATATAAGTGATTTCTAGCCTACAAAATAAATTTCTTCATATCTATTTCAATTATATTTGTCATCTGCAACTCCTTTCAATTTAGGACAGCCAAATATGTGTTGTTTAGTAAAGTTGAAATGTCTCCTTTTAATATTAAAATATAATTTAAAAAACTCATTGTAAACACATTTTCTTTGATGTTAAATTACATAAATATTTTCTCCATAAATACCCATTTAATCCAACTAAGTTACATTAATATTTACTTATCTTTCACAAAAACATTCTGATGTAAATTTTAAAATGCGCAAACTGTCAAGATTGTGTTTATCTTCTTAAAAAGTGCTGTAGGAATAGTATGGAACAGAATCTTGTAAGTTTTAACCTTTGCAATAACTCTTTCAGTATGTACTCTATGTTTTGCAATCTTTTGAGTAAGACATGTATCAAACACAGACTTTTGTTCTGAACATCTTGAAAAAGGAGGAATATTAAGCTGTAAACCAATTTCTTCTAATTCACATTGTATGGTAAATCCCTTGTCTGCCATTATGACATCACCTTGCTTTATTAAACCATGTTCAATGTAATCTTTCAATAATTTAAAGAATCCACTTTTTTCACAAATTAACGTATCAGAAATACAACCAGTAAACAATTCTGAAATGAATATTACTGACCCACATGGATCACATCCTATTAAAGCTTATAATGTTGTTGATGACTTATAATCACTGTACATTTGACTTTGTAGACCTAAAGCATTTGGGACCTGTATTTTGAATTCAGTACCATCTATTATAACCAATGTCGTTGGGAAATCATTTTTAAAACTAGTTGGCATTCTTGAAATGATGGTATCTCTATCAGGGAAAATTGAAAGTTGACCAAACTTAAAGTACATTAAATCTTAAATTGTATTGAAAACTACACCGGGTGATTTAAGGGATAAACAAAATCTGACAGCTAGATCTTTCAAGCAAAAATCATGTCTTAATCTGCAGACTAGAAGAAATAATGCATTTTCATTGCTCAATGTTTTTGTATCATTTCTTCCATATATTAGTTTGACATCTGGATTTGTGAACACAAAAAAATAGAACTAAGAAATTTACATATGATATTCCAGTGTAATAAACAAATAAATTCTAAATTTCTTTTCTCCCTGGCTAATCACTTGTACTGTTAATGGCTGTTGTCTGCTGGACTGTCCCTCAATGCATTCTACTTTTCTCCTCAACTCATCGCATCCTTTTTCCTTTTCTTTCAAATTCTTCTTGAGGGATACATTCTCCTCCTGTGTCAGATGTTGTTCTGTTATATAAATAAAAATGTATAATTTCAGACGAGAGACCTCTTAACCATAATACCAGTGGAAAGTTCTGGCTGTGGTAACCTAAAAGTAACCAATATAGCCCCACTGACACTGCCTGAAGTCTTTAGGCCACTGGTACAATATTACACAGCAGAAAATCCTGAGGATATGGAAATGTGTACAAGAGCACAAAGTGAATCGAGGCAGTGGCATGACGCTCGACAAAAAGGGTCACAGCCTCAATGTTTGGGGAAATCATGAACAGAAAGACAGCTCCAAATAATAAATTACTTCAAAGACTTTTCTGTCCTAAAATGACTGAGATTCATGCTCCACCCCTTACATATGGTAACAAAGATGAATCTAAAGTAAAAAGTTTATATCTTTCCCAATACCCTGATCGCCATATACATGAATGTGGTTTTATTGTCAACAATGAATTTCCTTTCCTTGGGGCAACCCCTGATGGAAAAGTATGTGACCATGGCCAGACAGGTATCATTGAAATAAAATGCCCTTACAGTGTAAGATATTTGTCAGTCAATGATGCCTGTGAAAAGATAGATTTCTATCTACAAAAATCAGATGATGAAATAACATTAAAGAGGGAACTCCTTTACTTTATGCAAGTGCAGGGTCAATTAATGATCTCTGGTTGTGACTTTTGTGACTGTAGTTTACACTCAATGTCAAACCAAATTGTTTGTTGAGCGCATTCTTCCAGATATCGATTTTATGAAGAATATGCTGAACAAATTAGGTGATTTTTTTCTTAAACTATGCTCATCTTTTCATTCAGAGTATTTCCTCTAATGATCATAACTATACCTGTTATAGATAAATCAGTTTGGCATTCAACGCTTGTGTACAGAAGTGTCGTAGTGTACATTTCCTCAATCACATCTACATTCCTGAAAACGAAATCAAATACAGTTTTAACGCATAACTATACAATAGCATGATTTTACGTGTTTTTTTTGCAGACGACTCTAGAAAGTATAGATGGAAAATGACAAATTGCTCAAAATTAGCAATTTCTCATTATCCAACAATAATTTCTACTATATTCATCAAATACAGTTTTAACCCATTACTATACAATAGCCTGATTTTACAAGTCTGTTGCAAACGACTCTAGAAAGTATAGAGGGAAAATGAGAAATTGCTGAAGATAGCTCAAGATGAGCAATTTCTCCTCATCCCACAATAATTTCTACCCTACAAATGGATGTTGTCATATTGTATAAACATTTGAAAAATGTTGTCTGCAAAAAAAAGATAAATATATTTTGTTAAATTTTTTATTTATTTTTTTTATTTTTTTTTTTATTTATTTTATTTATTTATTTATTTAATTGTTGTTAAACATTCAAGCCAGTACAGTGATTCAAGCCCTCATGGGTCTCTTGTAATGTTATGCTTGTTTGTTGTCATGTTTAATAACTTCATGATTCAACCAATTTAAATGCAATTTATGTCACAAGCAAATTCACAAGTGTTATTCATTGCCTGATGTTTGTCAGCTGAATAATACATGATGAACTGATTGTGTTTAAATAGAATAAAGGCTCATGAAAGGACTCACTCTTTGTCATCAATTATTTCCTGCTCAGCAAAGTGGTACTCCAGCCTCCGCCTTTTTAATGGTTGCCGTGTTGGGGTAGCCATACTTCCATCAGCTGGAATTGGATCTGGGTACCTGTCGGTAGGGCCCATCCCTCCAACAAAATGCTATAAATATAGAAAAATAAGTTTTCATTAATTATTTAAGCCCAGTGTGGGGGTCGAACCCACAACCACTGTAACACTAGATCAGTGCTCTACCAACTGAGCTAACAGGGCGGCTGGTTCTTCCCCCCCCCCCCCCACAAGAGTAACTTTACTAAACTTGTTACGACAATAAGCCAAGCTCAGTATTTTTTTCCAATGGTCATATCATTAATTAGAACTATAGAGGACTGACTTTGGAATTCTCGATCGGGCCTCAGTTAAATTGCAGCATTTAATGCGATAAGTAGATTAGACGACATAAAACCTATGACTTATCATTAATGGACTAGCCCAAATGTTGTTGTATTACTATTTTATGAGAAACTGTGACAGAACTTTAAGTACCTGTGTGGTTTCAACCCCTTGATCAGTAAGCCCGCAGTCCAACTACATCACTAAAGAGTTATGTTCCTTAAACAACATTCCCTACACCTATTAATTTATATTTCAAAGAAGCTGCAATCAAAAGTCTACAGTTCGGATAATGTAAGCTGATGGATAAAAAAGTAAGTAAATTCTTTATATAAAGAGTGTGACACATTTAGTTAGAAACTAATCTACATAAACTGTAAATATATGCTCAATTTGCCAAGCGATACACGAAATACATTCTTTTTTAATGCATCAGTTAAAACATTATTTAGATATGCCTACCGTTGAACAAATCACTTTGTTCTTGTTGATCTTATCTACATTAAGCTGGTAATGCGGTCTTCCACAGGCCTAAATCCACCTCATACACTTCTCAATATTCGTTTTGGGGTTTGGAAACGTCTTGAATGTAACTCCCTTGAACCTCTCTGGATATCTGCAATCCATCGTGCAAGTTCCCCACGCACATCGCCGAACCATTTCAGAAATAATCGAGTTTTTATATGGATAGCTATACGTTGCCAAGTCAAAGCTTGGGAGCACAAAATGGCGGGTAGTAACAGGCTAGAACGCAGTGAAAAATACACACCTCGTTGATTGGTCAAAAATATCGATTCTGGAACGGTGCATTGGTTCGCCATTATAATAAAATGCAATGTCATTTGGAATAGAACCGCCTTTTCAAAATATCATAATTACTGTTTTAGCAAAATAAACCTTTAGTTTCCATGTTAAACAATAATCATATAATATATCAATACAACGCTGTAATGATTCAGCCGAATTTGCAAAAAAGACAATGTCGTCGGCATACAGTAGCATAAATATCTTAAACATATTAACATCTATACCATCTGCATTGTTATGAATAAACATATGTTCTAAATCATTGATAAACATGGAAAATAAAAAGGGAGATAAGCACTCCCCCTGACGTACTCCAAGAGTGCATGTGTATTCATCACTTAAAGGGATCTTTTCACGGTTTGGTAAATTGACAAAATTGAAAAAAGTTGTTTCAGATTCGCAAATGTTCGTTTTAGTTATGATATTTGTGAGGAAACAGTATTACTGAACATTTACCATAGTCCAATATAGCCATTATATGTATCTTTTGACGATTTGAAAACCTAAAAATTATAAAGCGTTGCAACGCGAAACGATTAAATAATTTGGACAGTTCTGTTTTTGTCGTTTAAATTTACGAAACTACGAAGATTGCTTGTATAAGGTAAAATTGTAATACTTAAACTGTGTTAACCCAGCGGAATAGCCGAGAGGGCGAATGCGTTTTTACTTCAGACTAACTCCAGGACTCCGGGGGTCACTGGTTCGAGCCCTGGTACCGGCTACTGTTTTTTCCTTTTATTAATTTTATTCTTGATTTTTTACTGGAGCTTTTAAGATCCAATGTTTACAGTTATCAATATAAAGCATTTAATTACAAACTTCAAAATATGCCAAAATCTGTGAAAAGGCCCGTTTAACTTATTGCAAAACTTAATTATAGACTTACAGAATCGTATATTGATTTAACAATGTTGAGTATATTACCTCTAAGTCCCAGCTGTATCAGCTAAAACAAAAGATTTTCACAAACCACATAGTCAAACGCTTTAGTATTATCAACACATAATGTTTAGAGTTGTTTCCCTTGATTCAGAACATGTTTTATTAAACCGTTAAGCACAAATATATAATCTACCGTACTAATATTTGCCCTAAATCCTGCTTGGGCTTCTATATACACTTTATACTTTTCGGCCCATGATTTCAATCTATTATTTATAATCCTAGTAAACAGCTTACCTAAACTACTCAATAAAGTTATACCACGATAATTATCCACATTATTTATACTGCCTTTTAAGCCTTCCGACCATCGCTTAGGGAAATATGCGTTTTCAAAAATCTTATTAAACAATGTATAAAAAACGTTCATCAATGCATTTTTACCGACAGTAAACATTTCGTTTATTTAACAATCAGGACCACCTGACCTGTTGGTTTTCAACTGGTTAATGGCTGCTGTTATTTCCGTAATAGTTATACATGTGTTTAATTCACTGAACATAATTTTAAATTCATCATGTTCGTACCTATCAATAAAATACATAATATCTTCATCAGGTGTAATAACCTGTCTTCTGGATTATTAACAGCTTTGAAATATTTTTCAAACATTAACATTGATATTTTTGTTTTTTTGATACCAGCAGATTCCTTCAACATATTCCAATATAAACGAGCATTTTTGTGCCTGTTACTCAACAGTTTATTTGCTTTTTCTTTATCATACTAGTATCTACATTTTCTTATTATCAACTTATAACCCGACCTAGATTGCACCATATTCACTCTTGTGTTTTCATTTTCACAAATTCTATACTGATTAAGACATCTTAAGAAAATATTTATTTTCTCAAAACACTCCTCGTTAAACCATGGCTGTAAACTTTCCGAGTTAACAACATAATTACTATTGTCTGTATATATATTTTTAACAAAAGGTGAGGCAACATTGTCTAAAATAGTTTCGAAATTATTTATACACACATCTATATCATCACATGTCATGCTAGCACTTATATTATCCGTCAAAACATCTAAGCTTTCTAAACATTCTTCACTCTTTAAATTGTCAATATAAGTATTTTTCAAATCGGGCTTCCATGCATATTTATAGTTTACACTTTCGAACTCTTTTGTATCACACCTATCACTTGTATCATATTACTGACCTTCTTGTAAGTAAAATAGATTTTTCGAAACACGTGTGTCTGTGTGAAAATGAATCTAGGGTTTACAAAAAGGTATTTACGGTCGACAAAATTCAAAACAAAATTGCATAACTTCGTATCCATAAAGGTGAAATAAGAAATATGTTATTAGCGGTCTCTTCTACGTGCGCACGTGAAAAACTTCTCACTGAATATGCGTATTATATGGGGTATTTATTCTTAACAAATAAAATAAAATTGAGATTGATTGGAAAACATATTTAAAATTTGTGAAATTCAGAAATAATAAGAATGGACTATGATGTGCAAATAAGTATTCGCCATTTGACAATATAAAAATAAATAAATAAGACTGAAAATATACTAAAATTGTCCGTGCAGGCGCGTTCGAATTTCACGGCCCGATATTAAACGATCATTTTCTATTCCTTTTCGAAAGTATTATATAAAGATCTGAACAACGGCATGGATTTGCAATGTATTCTACACTTTCGTGACAAGCTACAGTTATATTAAACACTGTAGATGATGATGTTTTTGTAGTAGCATGTTCGTATAGGTGTTCTCCGTATCTTGAACATTGTAGAAGCCCCAATCTAATAAGAAGTTACAAAAGGAACCTCAATTTTCCCAAGTCCGGAGTAATTCTATTGAGCAAGAGTCACTTAAGTATTTTGTTTTCAGGTAATATGTTAATTTTTAATGAGGCACAACAATCATAAAAATGCAAACTACACACTTATTTGTTTTGTACATCTCACATGTTTTTACAAGATACGCACTGTGGTCAATACAGTTTAACAACGTAACGTTGTTAGAAGCAATACGCGTCAATTCATTGTTAAAACAGTGTATTATAAAATACATTATGTCCTATTATTACATTATGTTATATGGCATATAGATTGTAATATATCGTTATATTACTAACGTTTACCGTCTTCTTTTTTTTATAAATGGTACACTTAACACAATTAATACAATCATACTTAAACTTTACGAATCGAGGATTTACATAATTTTATTTTCTGTTTGAGGAAATCGAAAAAAACAACAACATCATTATCTTTTTTAATGCACACACTTTAAAAGGCTGTGTGAGTGCGGATCCCGGATCTTGTAATAAATAAATCCCGGATCTTGTAATAAATAAACTTAAGCAATATTGATAAAACTCGGACTTTGTTGACGCCCGATTTTTCAATAAATACTGTTAAAATTAAATGAGATGAAACTTCATTTATTAGCCAATTAATGTTGTGTGTATCGTGGTATTTTGAAAAATATTGTTCAAATAACTGAGGTAAGATAGCATTAGTATCGGTAGAAACGTACTACAACAATTTAGCTAGATTTAAATACGTTTTAACACATTTTGCAATGCAATCCGCATAACGATATTTTGATTCACTTTTTTACACTTATACTAAGTGAGTTTCCATACAAATTTGACAGCTTTGCGGATACAGATCCATTAAAAAATATAAGAGTTTTCGTATTATAGTAGCATTAAAGAAATTTATTAACTACTTACTGCGCTACTGTGATTAATTTTAAATAAAGGAGCAATTCAATGATATTGTGTAAATAACAAAATAGGTTACATCAATACATTCCTTATAACAAGTACAGATAGTCCATTCACGTCATCTATAATGAGTCATATTACAGCACGTCTTAATTAATAGTGGAACATTCTATAAATAGGTGTGTAACAACATGATCAAGTATTTATATGAAAATACAAGCGAATTGATTATAAGTTGTCGCATGGTGATGACGGTTGTATCACTAATGGTTGTAGTTTCAGTGGCTGCGGTGGTGGCGGCGGCGGTATGTGTAATGAGGTATATATTTGGTAGTAGTAAAAGTCGTGGTATAGGTGCGGTTGTTGCAATGGTGATAGAGGCAGCGGTGGTAGCAATGGTTCTAGTGATGGCGGCGTCAACTGTGGCAGCGGCGGCAGTGGTCGTATTTGAAATTTTAGATGATGGATGCCAATGTTTCGGATGATTTTAATTAATGTTTAGGGTGTTTTTTTTACAAAAATCCAAAAAAGGATATCTGCAAATTAGGCCATAAATTGCAAAAGTATGAGTTTACCATTTGAAACCATTTACAATTTTAAGAAATGAGTAATGTAATGCATCTATTGTTTTAGTCTTTTTCTCCTCAAATTGCTTAATTAAATAGAACAATAGGTTCAATAATGCAATCAAATAAGTGTTACTTTGCGTTAATGTCCATGTATGCATCATTAAACAAGTAACGTAAGCTATAATATCGTTTAAGGGGTTGTTCAGGCCTAGCTTTTCCGGCATATGGCATAGTTGTAGTGTAATAAAACTTGCTTAGTAAATGTTGTCAACAACTTAAAATGTAGGCTAATAGTATACGAATAATTGAAAACTATTTCGAAGTTGGCGTTTTTTAAATCTACATATCCTCGTTTCGCTATTTTTTTAACCGCACGATTTCGAATATAAAGATATGTATTTAATGTCCCAAGATCTAACGGATCTGTGGTGATATGAGTCATTAGTTAATCAAAGAAGATTAAATGAGAACCGTTCAATATCGCGTTTCGATAATAATTGCACATACAAATAATCAGAACATTGGCTAGTAAAAAAAGTAAATAATGGGGGAGAGATTACTCTTCCTGCTTGAAACCAAATGATATAACTAATTATTATGAACACGCGTCGGAAGTAAATCGGACAAAGCAATATTTATTTGCGTAAATATACATTGCCATATGAATAATTTAATAACAGTAATGCCTATTTGTTGTTATGCACAGTATAATGCCCAACATAAAATTTATCATCTTATTATTTTCTCTCGGCAGGCCGAAAAATGGCTGAGCTTCAGTACTCCAGTATTATATTGCAACGTTCATTATTTTTATTGTTTATTGTTGATTCTATATTGTTAATATTTTAGTTACAATCATATCTTTTTAATTGTACATTTCATTATGTTGTTTAAACAATAAAATGTTACTACCGGTATTTTCATCATCATCATCATCATCATCATCATCATCATCATCATCATCATCATCATCATCATCATCATCATCATCATCATCATCATTGTGCACCAACCTCCGCATTACAACTAGAGTGTTAACATGGTTTTAATATAGTCATTTTATGAAAACTGCCGCTACCATGGCGGCCATGTTTTTTAACAAACCGTAACCATTTTCGAACACAGCCAAGCTATCAATACAACAAATCTTCGGACCAAGTTCCATGAAGATTGGGCTATAAATGTTACTTCTAGAGTGTTAACAAGGTTTCACAATAGCCATATAAGCAAAACTGCCTCGCCCCGTGGCGGCCTTATTTTTCAACAGACCAAAACCATTTTCAAACTCAGCCTAGCTATCATGAAAACAAAAGTTCAGACCAGGTTTCATGAATATTGGACAGTAAATGAGACTCCTAGAGTGTTAACAAGGTTTACCTATAGCCATATAGGCAAAACTGCCCTGCCCCCTGGCGGCCATGTTTTTTTACCGATCCGAACCATTTTCAAACTCAACCGTCGTATCCAAGAAACAAATGTTCTGACCACATTTCATGAAGATTGGACCAAAAGTGTGACTTCTAGAGCGTTCACATATTTTCACTATATACATATCGAGAAAACTGCCCCGCCCCTGGCGGCCATGTTTTTTCACCGATCTGGACCATTTTCTAACTCGTCCGAGATATCAATAAAACCAAAGTTTCATGATGATTGGGCAAACAATTTGACTTCTCTATAGCCATATAAGAAATACTGCCTTGCCCCCTGGTAGACATGTTTTTTAATGGACCGAAAACATTTTTGAACTACACCAACATATCATTAAGACAAACATTTTGACAAAGTTACATGATTGACATGATAAAAAGATTGAGTATCAAATGTGACTTCTACAGTGCTCACAAGATTTTTCTTTTTTTTGACCTAGTGACCTAGTTTTTGAACTAGCATGACCCAGTTTCGAACTAGGTATAGGTATCATTGGGACAGATGTTCTGACCAAGTTTCATGAAGATCGGACAATAAATGTGGCCTCTATGGTGTTCACAAGGCAAATGTTGACGACGGACGCACGACGCACGACGAACAAAAGGCGATCACAATAGCTCACCATGAGCACGTTATGCTCAGGTGAGCTAAAACATGCACAATTACCTGTGATTATATAAGTGCCGACTTTCACTCCACAAACGTTTATTTGATCGGTACTAAAAAACACAATAAATCCCAGGTTTTCTAAATATATCTAACTCAAATAACTCCTTTCGCGCTCTTCCTAATAGTAATATTTTGGTAGTATTAATGAAACCAGCTTAAATAGTTTTCGTGAAACTAATTTACATGTAACTAGAAATGGCGCGGCAGAGGCCGACGCGTATCCCCACGCCGCATGTTTGACCCAGGGGGCGCCCCAGGGTTGATAATGGGGCCATGCATAGTTGAGATTGACCGTATTGTCATAAGATATGTTCAGTGTCAATTTGAAGTAGATCGGTGTAGAAATGAAGAATTTATAGAAAAGGCAATATTTTTGGTTGGCGTGGTCTATGTGGGCGAAGGCGCCCTAGGGTTGGTAATGGGGCCATGCATAGTTGAGATTGGCCGTATTGTCATAAGAGATGTTAAGTATCAATTTGAAGTAAATCGGTGTAGAAATGAAGAAGTTATAGTAAAAGGCAATTTTGGGTGGGAGTGGTCTATGTGGGCGAGGGCGCCCAAGGGTTGGTAATGGGGCCATACTTAGTTGAGATTGATCGTATTGTCATAAGAGATGTTCAGTTTCAATTTGAAGTAAATCGGTGTAGAAATGAAGAAGTTATAGTAAAAGGCAATTGTGGGTCATCATCATCATCATCATCATCATCATCATCATCATCATCATCATCATCATCATCATCATCATCATCATCATCATCATCATCATCATGATCATCATCACCGTCATCATCATCATCATCGTCATCATCATAATCATCATCATCATCATCATCATCATCATCATCATCATCATCATCATCATCGCCACCATCATCATCATCATCATCATCGTCGTCGTCGTCATCATCATCGTCATCATCATCATCATCATCATCATCATCATCATCATCATCATCATCATCATCATCATCATCATCATCATCATCATCATCATCATCATAATCATCATCATCATCACAATCATCATGATCATCATCATCATCATCATCATCATCATCATCATCACAATCATCACAATTATAATTATCATCATATTTATCATGATCATCTATGTAACACAAAGTCTGTATGTGCGAGTATTAAAATGTTTAGTAACAAATGTATAATTATTTTTAAATGGTTAAATAATTCAATCAATTCTTTATAATCGCTATATTGAACACGTACATTTAACTTAACATTGTTCGCTTACATTAAAAGGCTTCGCTCATGGTTGTTTCAGAGTATAAAAGACACATTTCCCTGCTTTGCATTGAAAAACAAGTCGTGGTAAAATGTTGATGATTGCATTTCTTATTATCAAAAGGACAATAGCAGTATGTTGTTTTAAAATAGTAAATATAACCAGTAATAAGTTTGTGGGACACATTTATGCAAAGGCATTATTCTGACTTGTTATGGTTATCAACAAAGAGAGCTGTAAATTTAAACATATCAACTGTTGATAACAAACACTTCAACTGATATGGATCAAATATTTTACAAGCAGAAAAATGTCTTATTAATACACTTTCCCATATAAATCATACAACTGAAATAAATCAATGGTTTAAATAAACACTTTTGTCTTTGAAACACTCAACACACCGTGCACATATTTGCCTAAAATCTAGAAGCATCGATAAATGCATGTATTATTCTGAATCATCACGATGAGCTGTTATATGCTTAAGTGAAATAAAATATTTGTTCTGTTCTGTTCTGTGATAAACCAGGTCTCGAAGAGCACGCACAAGGTTTCAGAACAGGCACGTCATGGTACAATACAAAATACATTTGACAATCTTTAATTGAACTTGTTTATAGACGATGTTTTGCACGTGGTTTGCTAAATATTCGACTTAACTATAAATTAGTGTTACCTTTAGTACGCTCTTGTGTGCGTTCTCCAAACAACTATACTGTACGTCAAGGGAAAACGTTAAATCAACAAAAACGTACCCGATACAACTAAGGATGATACAAAAATTCGAACAAAACGGTAAGTATTGATATATTGTATAAAATATAATAATATTTTATAATACAGAATATAATTGAGCAATGCTTTGTCGTTTCTGTTGTAAAAGGAGTTATACTCTAAGTAATATTATTATCGAATATTCGATCGTATATATGACACAGTTGTAAATATTATTTAAGATTTGGATTAGAACATGCTGACGTCGATACATATACTTAAACATTTAAATCTAAGTACTGACATTACTGGTGTGACGATGCTTTTAAAGAGGCTAGATCTAAAAGCATCAATTTTATTTATCTACATCACCAAAATTGTGTATGTTGGTACGAACATAAAATTTGGGTACACACATTTTGGGTACACAAATATATGCGAAACAAAGTTTGGGTACGAAAAACAATTTGGGTACGAAAAAAATATTTGGGTACAAAAAAAAAATCGGTTCGAAAACAATTTGGGTGCGAAAACAAATTTTGTTATGAAAAATAAAATTTGGTACGAAAAAAATTGGGTACGAAAAATTTTGGGTACGGAATAAATGGGGCTACGGGGAAGTAGTACCTGTGGGAAACTTGACCCACAATCGCATATTTTCGGCCCTTTCCGTCAAACATCAGATAAGTACCTCGAAGGCAATAGTATGAATACTCATTTCTGAAGCGGTAATGCGGTCCTACCTACGCGCGTCAAAACGTAAGCGAAATATGTGAACAAGGCGGTAGCCTGTCAGAAATGTTTGAATTAACGAAGAAAATCGTGTATTGATGTAAGAAGTTTGAAGAAATGTGCAGAAAATATATTAAATAAGCAATGACGATATTTTTCTCAGCCACATAATTGTTAATAGTTTGATATTACAAAATGAAAGCGAAAGTAGAACTGTCAAAAATGACAACCTTTCAACGTGTTGTTTTTTGTTGGCACGAGAGGGCGATTAAACTAAATGTGTTCACATGTTTACCATAAGCTTTGTCAATGACCTTTAAAGTATGGGTTGCTCTGTCATTATTTATTGTTATCATGTAACTGCATGATTGTGTATATGTTTATAATACACAAATCATACATAATAATGAACATGTAAGTATACTTAAGAGTGTCCGGGGTACATGTTAGTAGTACCCGAGCCGACAATGAACATTCGAGCGATAGTTGAAGGTGCAACATCTCTCTCTGCCCCCCCCCCCCCCCCCAGCAAAGCATCGCCTTAAGCAATTTAAAGAGTATCGCGTGACGATCTCTGCAATACCGGGTAAGTTAAATAAGAACTGACAGTGTAGATGAGTTGATGCAAGGGCGTAGATGCTTATAGGTCGGAAGAAACGCTTAGACAAGACGTAGTAACCTTTTTGAGGCAAACACCCGTACTTGGAAATAGGATTTGTGGAGCAAACTGGTGGAACTCAATACTTGAGCAACCACGAAATTATTTGTCGCGGATGTCTGCAGAATATGAATACGGTGACCAAATAACATTGCAAGCTATGTCGCAGCTGTACAATATGCAGATTTTAATAGTGTCGACTAGGAATAGTGCCACTACATTGATAAGTCCGGATGGGAATTCATGTCTGTCAAGCCGTTACCCTCTAATAATACTTGGGCATTACCCAGAGGGCGCCGGTGAGCATTACGTTGCCCTTGGTTATAATAGACATGTATTGGAAAGAATTGTAGACACATCAGCACAAGTAACGTGGGAAACTGATCCACCTACGAGCGATGATGACCTGAACGTCGGCGGTGATGACCTGAGCGCTGGCGGTGATGACCTGAGCGCTGGCGGTGATGACCTCAGCGCTGGCGGTGATAACCTGAACGCTGGCGGTGATGACATACAATATTTAATACAATTTTATCGTAATTTGTGTTGCTGTAATAATGTAACAGTTTTATCACATCTTACAACATTTGGCCAATCTTGATAACAGCAGTCCATTTAGCACAGGGAAATCAACAACTGGCTACTGAGCCAAGAATTAAAAGAATTGATTGGGTCAACATTGACCACAACTGACCATTTCGGACAATACTGACCGCAACTGACAATTATGGAAAATACTGACCACAATTGACCATTTCGGACAATACTAACTAAAAACTGACCATTCTGGTGGAAGTCGGCTCAAAGAACCCCGTCGGGTAATCTAAATCTAACCTTAAAGTTTTAGTCATTTTACTTCAAGTTTTCGATTTTAACATGACTTACAAAGGAGTGCGACATTTATCGTTAATGTTGCGACATATATCGGCAGTTGAAATTTTTGCGACATTTATCGTTAAAGTTGCTACATATATCGTCAGTAGGATTTGCGACATTTGTCGTTCCTTGCGACATATATCGTCAACGTTGCGACAAATCTCGTAGCCTGCGACATATAACGGCGATGCGACATTTAACGGCGCTACAGTGTGGTTTCGTATGACGATATAATCGATGCTAATTTACAGCGACGATATCCGAAGCGAACGCTGTTGCCATGGTGTAATGCAGACCTCATAAAGTTTGCAAGTGTCCAATATTACTTGGGATAATCATGGACATATTTAAACTGTCTTACAGTATGATACAATGATAATCACATTAATAGAAACAGTGTGAATTATTAACAATAGTGGTGAAATAATGTAGTCAACTATTCTGAATTATGCATTTGACGTTGCCATGTACAGTTCAATTTAAATTACCAACTGGACATATAATGTAAGCATATAATACCTTCAGCACAGTGGGACTAACTTGTTAGTTCAACTGTTGAAAGAGATAATTGAAACCGATAAGCTTTTGCTAGAATGGATGATTTTCATCGGGCATTTTGGTATATCTTAAGTAATAAATGTTAACGATAAGTAGACGCATTACTAGTTCAATAACATATAAATTATTTAAAGTCCAAATCAAGAATCCTTTAAGCTAGGTGATGTCAATTTACAATTTCTATTAACTGAAATCACCTTGATTCGGTGTAACCCTACGACTTAATGTTTCTGAGAACTTGGGTTCTTCAAATCTCTTGAAATGGGATTAATAAATAAAAGGAGTCGTTCCTATTAGATAAACTTGTATTGTTATTATGAAATGTCTTCCATTCAAAATATCAGAACGAAATGTTGAATTGATCGTATAGTGTTTTCAATTCATAACAATTCCAGTTTCTTAGATATAGGATATGTTCATCTATATATATATATCAGTTATCGTAACAGTCACATCTCCCGTATAATATATTTATAAGATATGTTCTTTTATGTCTTTCACAATTCCAATTTAATATATATATTCCGTGATACATATTAATAAAAGAAAGAGACGTGTTACGAAAAGCGAAACAGTATAATCCAAGTTTCCTCTGCACTCCCTTGACGCTAATTGGGGAATAACTTGCAGTTTTCTCGAAAGAATGCGCGCCTAGTCTGGAAAAACGTCGAGTTTATATACCGACTGGTCACATTTTGCTACAACGTGAGTTTTGCACATCTGGTTTTAGATAGTAAACATAACTTTTAATCATCTTGTCAAATTGTTTATATATTAGTTTAAAATGTAAAAAAACGTTCAATCATCTTGTCTGATTTGTCTAAATTCGCCTCCCAACCCTGTTTTCAGGCAGTTAGGGAATAATTAATATCGCAATTAAAATGCTTTGATCGATGCTGTGACCAACAAATAACCATTTGTTCGGTGACTTGAACTTTCATAAATGTGGCAGACGTTCAGGAGCTTTAAGCTATCTAGTAGCTATCTAGTTCACTGCGTGGACAAACGTGTCACATTCGGTCAATGTTTTCGTTATCAGACGATTTACTCGAACAATAACATATCCATAATTAAACGTCTCATTCAAGAATCATTTCAAGCTGTGGGATTTCAGTTAATAGAAATTGTATATTTATCATAACAACTTGAAAACAAACAATAGGTGGTTTTAAATAGTGTAAGGGCAGTACATAAAATAATTTGTTGATGGTTATTGCAGAAATATATTCCGTTTTAAAACGCAGGCAAACACACAGTATGGATGTTATTTTTCAAGTTATTACTATAGATACGTATTGACCAGGCTTTGTCTAACAATAGTCCATATGAATACATGATTTCGAAGCATTTACGTCAATTCAAAGACGCACATTCATGCGAACTAAGGGGCAAATCATATAACTTTTCTGCAAACATTTATCAACATCTTTTAGAACTCGGTCTAATAACGAAATTTAAGAAATCTTAAACCGTTGTTAATTTGTATCTATATTGGTACTCTACATCACTAAATATAACATTTGTATAAAAAGGTACGAATTCGTCAACATGTGTTGTATTAATCCTAAACGAATTACACATGAATATAATCAAGTGTTCAGTTTTCTTAAAATCAGAATACTTAATAAAGTGCTGGTCTATGCTGGGAGCAATAAACACAAGTAAACTTTTACACGGCCTTTTTCTGGAGTCTATGATGACTTCAAGCATTGCCAGTCTTAACCCGCATAATTGGATAATCTGTTCCACAACGATGAAGCACGTGCTTATTGCGATTGCATTTTGTACCGTAATAAACGTTGGGGCACAAAGTGGCAAGGACGTGAATGACGTCATTAAATATTTATTTCAGACAAATGGCTATAACAAAAATATTATACCAAGTACCGACCAGAGGCAAGCCTTAACCGTCATTGTGGATTTCGTACTGAATTGTAAGTACGTTTTCGTATCTTTGAGAGAATTGTAAATGACCAATTAAGCATTTTAACCCATTTATGCCTAGCGTCTAGAAAAAGGCCTTGGCAAACAGCGTATTCTCATCAGGGTCTGCGCTGCTTGCTTTAAAGAATTTCTGTAAGAAATATTCTAAATATATAAATAAATATACTAGACATCCCTTATTTTGGAAATAAATTGATCCAATTTAGAAGGATGGGAGAGTCCACTAGGCATAAATGAGTTAAAGTATGTATCAACTGTACAAGCTAAGTTTGATATAAGCTGTATGCCCTTTTGCTTACCTCTCGCATTGCGCTCGTTCAAATGGCGTGATCAGCACGAGGTGACGTATCGTTAGTAAACAATTTTTAATATTCGTGTAAATGCTTATGAAATATTCGAAGCTGTAGCTTTTGAATTTTGTTAAGTTAACCCTTTTAAGCCACATAAATACCCATACTCAAATTCAACGAATATTTCGTAAAATAAGTCGTGAAATAAAGATTGCATATATAAATAAGTGTTCCTTATTGCGATAGCCATTTCGGCAGCGACGTAAGCGGGACGTAGTTCTGATGAGCTTCTCGAAGCCAATCTCGCGTTCGCTCGTGAATGTTCGGATATCTTCAAGCGAAATGCACATAGAATATATTGTGAGACACACAATTAAAACGAGCATTTTGTATCTCGTTGAATCAATGTTACCAGAAAATATCTAGCGTTGAAATTGTGGCTATTGCTATAAGCAACACTGATTGTTTATGTGTTAACTTTATTTTTCGAAATATTTCTCGAACTACTCGTTGACTGTGAGTTAAATTAGTTTTTAATAAAAAGATCTTACATACATTGTCAGTTCATTCGTCCTTTTATTTCTGAAATCCCTTTATAAGCTGCGCTATATAAAATGACAATTTTTGTTAGGTCAAATATGTATTCCCCTTCAGCCATATCCGAGTTCGACGCACAAAATGAGATGCTATCTACGTCTGGGTATTTTGTTGTGAGATGGACTGACGAGTATCTAGTGTGGGATGTCGATCAGTTCAACGGAACACAAGAGATATTACTGGTACGATTTATGTGTGCCCGGTTTGAATGCCCGTTAAAACTGATGTCACTGTACTATTTTTTGGTAAATATATCTATTCTTTTAACTCAATGTATTGTGTCCGTAAAAACAATTATCTATCTATCTATCTATATATATAAAAGTTGTTAAAAGTATAACAATTCAATTTCTTTTGCGAGTATTTGTATGCCTTATGCTTGGTATTTTGTACGTTTTAAAACACTGCGGCATTCTAAAACAATGACACATATTTCATTCGTACGTCTAAGATGGGAACATTTGGAATCTATTGAAATGTGAAATTTTAATTATCAAAGTATTGGGTTATAAATTAAGAAATTAGTCTGCGTTCATTAACGACAACATAAGCATGCTAAATAAAAAGAAAATAAGCATAATACATGCTTTCGTAATACACATGTACTTACGTTAATAGCATCCGTGGAAAAGAAACATAATTGTTAAATGTTTCCATCTCGAAAGAGTTGATGAATAGATTGCTTCAATAATTTCACAGTGATTAAATAAAGTTTAAAATAAACTATACTCATTTATCTTCACACTTCATTACATCCTTTCCTGAACCAATTTTATTATTTATAGCGTTTTTTGGTGAAAAGCTTGATCTAAGATTTGAGTATAAGAGAGCACCTATAAGATACTATTAAAAACATGCGAATTAATTACAACACGGATACGAATAAATTACAACACGGATACGAATTAATTACATCACGGATAAGTGTTTGGTGGTTATCCGTGCGAACAATGCGTTTCTTAATCAAAAGAATATATGAGCCGCGTTCTGAGAAAACTGGGCTTAATGCATGTGCGTAAAGTGTCGTCAAAGATTAGCCTGTGCAGTCCGCACAGGCTAATCAGGGACAAGACTTTCCGCTCTTATGGTAATTTTAGTGTCAAGGAAGTCCCTCCTAACCGAAAATCAAGTTTTGTCGTGCACATGCTAATCTGGGATGACACTTTACGCACATGCATTAAGCCCACTTTTCTCATAACAAGGCTCAAATGGCCTATTAACAATGGCGGATATCTTTTACCTAACGTTATGTTTTCAAATGTTATGACTTTTACAGCCGCAAGACGAAATATGGAAGCCAGATCTCTTACTGGCCAACTCGTATAAATCGTTCACCGGAATGGGCTATCCAAACCTCAAAGTAAAGGTGAACAGTACCGGATATGTGCAGTGGTTTCCGAGTCAAGTAAGACGAAAGATATATACATAATTTTGGCTAAATGCATGTGCATAAATAGTCGTCCAAGACCAGCCCGTGCATGCGAACGAATATGTGTCTTTATTAGATTAGCGTTTAGAAGAGTCTTTCTTTAAACATAAGTGTGGAAAGTGTCGTTCCGGACCGCACGGACTATTCTGGGACGACTCCTTACGCAAATGCAATGAAAAAGAATTGCGTACATAAACCATGACGTGCTTTATTACAATTGATGCAGTCGTGGCGACCCTAAAACTCTCCCGGTAGAGGTCACACCACATTCATCGGTTTTATTAAATTTTACTGTTATGGTTTAGAAAAACTACATCAATACTCATTTTGAACCATGTTTTTAATCAAATATTAGCTTTGCGCTATTTTAGCAATGCTATATTTATAATCTTTTGTATGTGAAGAAATGTGGGACAACTATTTAATTATATTAATATGTGTGAAACCCTTCAATATGGAAAACATTCTGAAAATATTATTGTCAGTTCTCTCAACCCGTCTTGAGTTGTTTTTTTAATTACGTGACGGTTCTGTGTTTAACTCAATCTGCGCTCTTTATGAAAAATACTGATTGCTCTATAAGCTTTGTTCTTCTATATAGTCGATGAGGCATATCTCTCGGAGTCTAACATTAATAAAGAAATTCAGATTTACTTGCATATGTTGTTTGTTTTTTCGGCGTAAGCTGAATAAGCCAGCTTTTCACCCTGACTTGACCTTTGTAAGTGTCCAATAATACTCAAATAAAATTTCCCGCGGCTAGGTACGAATGAATACACTTCATTTATTCCATTGGCTGATTTGAGTATAACACCAGAACATTGGAAACATATCCGCGTCTTTGTAACACTGTTTTACTGCATGGAACAATTTTATCTCTAATGAAAAGGCCCAATAGATAGAACAGTTTTACAATCAATTTTCGACATAAATACAGTTTGTGCGTTCACCTTTTATTTTCAGAGAATTACCAGCGCAAAAGCGTTTAACTTAAGGCTATGTTGTCATATTTAGTACTTACTTGCATTGCATTTCAACACGCGAGGTTTCGGGTCAATACGCGGTCATTTTGTGAAAGTCAGAGTTTATATACAGTTCATCACCGGAGTTCGCAAAAGGGGTTGCGATCATTGTGTCTTACTGACAATAACGTAGTGACTGTAATGCATTGCATTCCAATCCGCAAGGTATCAAGGTCAGTTTGCGGTCAGTTGCAGAAATCTTTATATAAACGCCGTCTCGTAAACTTTGTGCACTTGAAGTCTGTTTTGATCAGAAAGATACTAAATAAAGATATTCTGCGATATTATTGTGGTATGTCAATCATCGATTTTTAATATGGTTTCAAAATTTGCATGATAAGGACCAATTTTGATAAAATTAATTAGAAATATTTATCCATTTAGACCAGTTTATTAAGCATGTCCACAATAATTCGCTATACTATAATTATGCAATTAAATAAGATTCGAGTATTGCCGGCTGACCTATATGCACTCGTTTATTTTCATGTTTCTTGTGTTTTTCTATTCTGTAAATATAGATATCTGAGTAATAATATCACATAAAGCAAAATAAGCCACGAAATCTGGCGCAACACCCCGTAATTGATTTGCTTATGATGTAGTTAACAACTGCGCAGAAAAAAGGCATCCGCTACTTTTTATCTCATAGAGATAACTTTTGATCGTTCATAAACATCGACCACAATCAACGCCGTATATCTTTTTTAAAGATATTTCTTGTTCACAATATGTTGGTTCGTGAATTGTATTCGCGTCAGCGTCGACGTCGAGAAATAAGGCATGCGTCTTTAATAATTGATACACAAAACAACTTCTCGAGAAAAATTATGAAATCATCGTTATGTGGTAAACTTGACAATGGACATCTAAAAAAAACATTTCAAGTTCTGCTTTTATTTAATGTGCAACACGTTGTTGTCGTTGTGATCAAACCATTTTGAAATTAAAATAGAACAATTTTCAGATTATCATCGTTGTGAATTGGTCAAAAAACTTAATTTTGCCGTTCTGGCTAGAGGTACATTAACCGCTCGCGGTTATATGCATGTGCCCTCAGAATTACCAATGTTTGTTTATTTGGGCATAACCATACACAACTCAAAACAGTTTTGAACGTGTATAACACCATTCAACGTTTCAAGGTGTTGGAATCCACGTGCTCCGTCAACATTCGGTACTTTCCGTTCGACAAGCAGACGTGTGTCATCAAAATAAACGCCTGGAGCTATTCGGAGGACGACATTGAGTTCTCAATCGCAAACGATAACATCGACTTGGATGACTTCACGACGAACAGTCAATGGGACGTCCTATCGACAAACGCAAGGTTACGATATTTACAGATATATGTATCCCCCTTTCGAATTATTGGAAGGATTATATTGGAGTCACTCTGTCGGTCAATATATTGGGCGGGCGGTCAGCGTGCATAACATGCTTTATTTCGTTGGAGAGAATAACGTAAAGCTGTTTCATTAATTATATTGAAACTACAGATATGAAACTTTGATGCAGGTTGTCTTATTCCCTGTACTTTTTTTTCATTCCCAGTAATAAAAACATGCCTGAGGTACTTGACATTTGGTTGAAATTGTTTGTTATCAAGCAATATTTTATGAAATATTTATAAAGAATGCTATCTTCTATGAACAAAAGTCATACAACGAAATTAAAGTATGAGGTATTGAATAAATATTCTGTAAAATGTGTAAGCATAAGATCAATAATTTATTTTGTGATAGGTTAACTGAAGTTTCATTTGTTACTGTCAAGAATACCAATTGATATTTGTATATTATAAAATCAAATTGCATTTAAATTGACATGCATAGACAATTGATTTGTATTTAAGATTGTACATTTAAACATTTCAAAATTGATTCGTGTTGATAAAGGCATATTTGTCTGTACTTTTCATGTTGTTTTCACTTTGTAAAAATCCACAAACTGTGTTGTAATTTTATCTTCAACGTGTCCTTTTGGTATTCACAATTATTAACAAAGCTGCTTAGCATGCAACAAATCGTTATCTGAACGATAGAAGTTTGTTTGAACTTGTGTACCGAGATAGTGTGTGAAGTACTGTCGTCGAATTTGATTTTTGTATTTATAGAGTTTTGAACACAAATGACGAGCCGGCAGTCGAGTTCGAGCTTCATCTCAAACGTCGTGCGAGTTTCTATGTCCTGAATATCATCATTCCCGTCCTGCTTCTTTCACTTCTGAGCGCCTTTTCGTTCGTGCTTCCGGCCGACTCAGGAGAGCGAGCGGGTTACGCCGTCACCATCTTCCTGTCGTTAGCCGTCTTCCTCACGATCATTTCATCGGAACTTCCGAAGAATTCCAAAGAGGTTTCGTACCTTTCCGTCTACCTGCTCATCATGATCGTGTGCAACACCGTCATGCTTGCCATCGGCCTCGCCCAGGTGAGATTGGTAAGCCGTGACGAAGCGATGGAACCAGTGGGCCATAACCTGCGCTGCCTCTACCGACTGTACAGAAAACTGAAATGTTCGTCTGCTGTCGCACCGAAGGAAAGTCTCAACGTTGTCGACGTTATTGACAAGGAAACAGAAAAGAGGGCGCAACAAGAATGTCCGTCTTGGCCGGAAGTTGTGAGCGCTTTGGATTTCCTGATGTTTTGGTTGTTCATTATAATTACGGTTCTATGCACCGTTGTCTTGTACCTCATTTGCCTTCTTTGAGATAAAAACTATTTTGAGATTCTTATATAATTTGTGCTAGTTGCAAAAATAGCTAACTGTCAACACGTGTTTATCAATATCTTATGTTAATACCAAGTTTTAAGTTAAACACTCTTTAGTTGAACGGTGTTATGTGTTAAGTTACCTATGGCGATTGGCATATCAGGCTCAAGTTCTTTTTGTAAAATTGGACCATTTATGTTTGAAAATTATATATATGTTCCTGCCCTTCCTCCAACACTTATCAATGTACAAAAAATAACATAATTATGTTGCAAGGTATCGAAAAGGTTGCCTTTGTAATCGGTTTTAAAATGATGTTAATAATACAACCATTTACATGTGATACCTGTTAACGGGCTTTAGCGATTTTATATTTGCTTATTAAGACTCTAAGTATTAACTTCCATGATCAGCTTTTAATATAGGATGGGTTTTATTTATCACTCAGAGCTTTGTATTCATATGAAATGTGTATATACCTTTTAATTGTATGTGATTGTTGAAAGCGGCGCAACATACAAATAAACAAGTACTTTAAAATAATGTTTTATGGACACATAAAATGAGATGACCGTTTACGGAACACACAATGTATATAACCCCGTAAACTTTTGAAAAAACTACGAATAACGCTAAAATGCTATAAAAAGACGCTAACGTGTGTTACGCTATTGTACGCAAACATCTGACGCGACGTCATATTTATTCGTTAACATTGTTTGAGATTTATACATTTGCTTATGTATTGGTTTCAACCATTATGCTTTTAATAAATTCGTACTGTTTTTCTTTTAGGCTTTTAGGAAATGTCGGATGTTCTTTCTCTTTTTAATGTTTAATAAAAATATAATATAATATATGACATGTAAACTCAATGCCTTAATATGCTGTGTTTTTTCTTAATTTTCTCGCCTGCCCTGGTTGGCGCGTTTAACTAGAATAGTATAAACATCAATCATAAGTCAACTAATTTTATATCGTTTTGAGAATCATTCGATTGAATAATCTCTCTGAGAATTAGTTAAATTTGACTTTCAATAATTGCGTCATTTATAAAATAAAAAGATCCATAAGGAGACACGTTAACTGTCCATACAACACTTCACCGCACTTCGACAATTAAGTATTCACATCAAACGAGTGATCATTTAACGTCTTAGAGCATCTATAACGGGCACTCATATTACCAAAGATTTGTAAAGGTTGATAATACACCGCCTAATTTCGTGGCAAAAATAGGTTTACTAAAAATACTTGTTTACATGTGTATACTGTTATTCTATCAAACTTAGTCTTCTGAACACAAGAAATATCGTAAGTATTGATAAAGCTGTTAATTGTCTTCGATTTTAAAACGCACACACATTAAGTTACAGAAATTTTATGCCATTAAGCCTTGATCAATTTTCATTGATGTTCACTCATTATGCCACCTTTTATGGAAAAGTGCTCTCCCGGGTTTTCCTAAGTAAAACTTTCAACTGTTTGTGCCTTATACGACATATTGTATTGTTCCCTCTTAATTATTCCGTTTAAATCGTATGCCGATATAAATTAAGATAATACTTTTCGTGCATTATTGATTTGGATATTAGAATTATCATGTATACATTCCTGTATAGGATCACCACACGTTTTCCTTAACGGATAGGCTAGAAGTAACAACGCATTGCCACTGCGTTTTGTTTTTTTCTATTTCGAAATGCAAATTTGTATTCATTGTTTTATTTTCAAAATTAATCTTACAGTAACTGCATAATTGTTGTGTATACTAATGTTTAAACACCCATTGACAATATTGAATCATAA
The DNA here is from genome assembly GCF_020536995.1 of Dreissena polymorpha. Lineage (NCBI taxonomy): Eukaryota > Metazoa > Mollusca > Bivalvia > Myida > Dreissenidae > Dreissena > Dreissena polymorpha. Next base: position 15,380,597 of record NC_068361.1, read on the forward strand.
AAATAAATGGTTGTATACCGAAACTGAAGTACCCTTAATGTGTGACATTGTGATGCTTTCCCATAGTAGTATTGAACCAAGAAAACTTACAAACCCTTACTTACGAGCACTCATCTTGATCCAATTTATCTTTAAATTATATATTTGTGAGACAACAGTATTACTAAACATTAACAGTGCTCTAAAATATGCATTATATGCAGCTTTTGATGATTTAAAAAAACTGAAAAGTATAAAGCGTTGCAACGCGAAACGATTTGATAATTTGGATTGATCTGTTGTTGTCGTTATATTTTGTGATACTACGAGGATTGCTTATAACAAATAATACATTCCTCTCTCATCGTATGAGCAAGGATGGCCGAGTTGTCTAGGCGGTAGACTTTTACCCCAGGAGTCAGTGGTTCGAGCCCAGTTGAGCGTTATTTTTTTCTTTCTTTAAGTTTATTGTTGTTTTTAACTGTAGCTTTTCAGATCTTATTTTTATATTTATCAATAAAAAGCATTTGACGATAAACTTCAATACATTCCAAAATCTGTGAAAAGGCCCCTTTAATATCTCATGTGCCCTTACTTAATTTATATAAAAGTCAATGAATGTTTCACTTCCATATATTTTATACATATTTATGCATTTTCATGAATACTAAATATTATAGAAATTATTTGCAGAAGGCATGAGCCAGTCACGCTTAAAGGTCAAATAAATCAAGACGTGTTATAAAGAGGTCATTTTGACCACCTTGTATTGATATATTATTCGCCATAATAGATGATTTTTGCCGGTATTGACACGAAAGTATGCACATATATTGGAATAATAAAACTACAGATACTACACTAGTTCTTCATATAATCCGCTATACTTGTAGATAATGACAAATTGTCTATACAATACAGGACGATATATATATATATATATATATATATATATATATATATATATATATATATATATATATATATATATATATACCACTTTATTACAGATAGACATTATTAAAGCTGCAATTCTCGCCTTCGAGCGGTCAAAAAAGAAATAGTCGTTGAATTGGTTTGAAGTTGCGCCGAACTTTACACGTAGCCCCGAATTAATCAATAACCAACGCGAGTGAATACAATTAAACCTCTAAGACTGGTTCTTTAAAGTAAATATCAAAACTTATTGAAATACGACATATTACAAGTTCATTTTTAAGCTAATTTCTTTATATGTCAGTTTACAAAAGCACCATAACAGGTGCTGATTTTTCAAGGGCATCATGATGTATTATAAATACTATTTACCATCTTTGAGATGAAAATGAACTTCTGATTTCAACATCGCAAACACTTAATCCTTATGTGCCTTTGGATCACTGTAATAATTGAAATTATTTCGACATATATCTAACAAAAATATATCATTCAACATAGTTGCTGCGTTTTATTTTCAGTCTTGCTTTGCTGAGAGGCAGACAAATGCTTTTGGTGAAAAAGGATACAGCCTTGGATGTGTATGCAAAACGTGTATGCGTGAATATGTGTTTAATATATATTACAAAGAAAAACTCTATGTAAACGTAACTGAGTCGTTTTCCACTAAAGTTAACCAGTGCTCTTTGTTTTTCGGGGAATCCATGGTCATACGTAAATGTTCAGTAAATCTAATATTTCAGTATATGTTTACGGTGTACTTTATATATACACTTTATATATGTAAATTAGGATTTACTTGTAATAACAGTCGTGCAGAAATTCAAACTCCATTTCAAATTTATGTACCCAGTGTTATGACAAGGATGTGTAACAACGCTGGATGCGGCGAAGAAGGTAAAGTGAAAATAATTTGATTTAAATTAAGACGAGTTGTCTTTGGCACCAAATTTTTGTTATTGAAAGAAATGAATACATGTTTATGATGAATGAGATAACTCAGTGGTGCATGTAAAATGCGTAAAATATTGGTCAGCATTCCCCACGTCCACCATCTTTCTTAAACTCATATCAACGGCATTATTTATTTAAACCTAGAACTGTAAGTATTATTCTTAGGTCATACAAAGGATCAATCAGGTTAGACTATAATACACAGTTGCAAACGTGTCACAATACGGATCTAAGACAACGTCAAATATATAATACATAATACAATACTCTATGAACCCATGTACGAAAACAACACGTAATACATATGGTAGCTTTAAACAATATGTAATTTATAAAATAAAACCAGCGTTTATTTATTGGTTTTGTTCTGGATACCCGCTAGAACGTGGACCCGTGTGTTATAGCTGTGAAAACCCTTTACCTGAAGGTCGTTGCCATAGCATTGACGTTTGTCGGGAAGGAGAGGTATGGCTAGACATGCGAATCAAGAGAAAGGGACACTCAAAAATAGGTATTGCTTTCATTATGACGTGTTGTTTGACAGCGTAATGTGTTATTCTACTTTTATTCTTAACAAGCTCCAATACAGTTTAGTTTCATTTCCAACCATGTTTTGTCAAAACAAATGCGGCATTTTAACGTGATATATACTACCAATTAATAGTTTTCCAAAATTATGGGTGAATTACATTTTTTTCAATCTTGTCTGATCTCTAACTTGTCAGCAAAAATATTAATATCAATGAAGAATTATTAGGCTAACAATTATCGGGTCGTTACGATCTTTAAGGAACATATTTCCATGACATGATACAATTAAAATTATGCGAAAATAAGGTTCATTTTCCTGAGGTATCTAATGAACTAACGACTGTATTTTATAAAACTGTTTTAGCAATATAATGAGTTGATTTGTTATGTCTCATCAATTGATGTTCATTAATACAAGTCAGTAATGTTAAATGTATTTAGTTAAATTCATTGTAAACTGTTTTTGCGTCTAGATTTCCATTGAACAAATCAAATGAAATGTATGATGATAATTTAAATAGCATACTATGTTTGTGTGTTGGAACAATTTGTAGCAAATTCGCATTGTCTTCTGTGCGCATGCCATAAACACGTTTAAAATTAAGTTTCACTGCATGCTGGTTGATGCCTTTGAAATAAATGTTTTGCTTTATGATAAGCAGTAGTCCTTTCTGTCAGAACATCGTAACAATAGTCGATGTAAGTACCCCGATCCTGTTGCCTATATACCTTTTGAAAAAGGAGGCCGGCGCTGGATATCTTTCTATTTTGATGTTTGCACTCGCAATTAACACCGTGATTCACTTACCCAGTGCCTCCTAAATTATAGAAAAAATGCATAATGATTTTTTTTTAAACGACCGTCACGAAGTCTCAATGCATATTTTTATTATGTTTCTCTGCCAAACAGTTTACAGACATAACTGTATAAGCCAACTTAACTTTAAATTATAAACGGCTTTTCATGTAAATGTTTCTCGAAAATGATGACACCAAAGTTGTATTGCGTTCGCCGTTTTCTGTCCTCTCATAAGTAAAACCAAATCAGCACACATGGTTTGAGTCATAAACATACGGTGTTGCTTAGCTTGCTTTTTCTTGACACACACGTACACTTTATATAGGTGTGCAGTCTTAACGGTGAGGACACTTTTGGAACCATACTGTTTACATCCAGCTGCAAGCCAAAAGACGTACGTATTGCAGTCCATGTATCTATTTATTTATTTATTTATTTATTTATTTATTTATTTATTTATTTATTTATTTATTTATTAATTTATTTATTTATTTATACGTTTATTAATGGTTTCTTACTGTAGTTTACTCATCACCTCTGTCTTCTTTTTTGATGTTATTATAACATGCATGTATCGCAAACAATGAACGTGTCTTAGATTTGGTATTGTGTTTAAACGCCACACTACATCAATATAAAGAAGTGAAACTCCAGCTGCTGGAGCATTATTGAATTCTCATTAAAAACAATTAGTTGGTCCTTTATTTAAGGCAAGTGACCGATTGCCCAAACAGTACAAAACAGCACAATACAGCACAATGCAAACCAACATAAACATAAAATATGAATAAAGCTGGGATCACCGCCTTGGAACGGTCAATGCAAAGCATTGGGGTTTAAAACCGGTTACAGAGCGCTCAACCTCACACTTGGCCCAGCAATATTCATTATACATTTAAGTGTAAATAAAATTAAACGTCATAGCATTGTAACTCAAATTAAACAATACTAAAAGAGAATTAAAACGCATTCAATTTAATTACAATTTAATTACTCAATGGTATTGAAGATACCAGAGCAACAGAGTTACAACTTTTTGACGAACGATAAAATGAAACTACAAACAAGTGTCAACTACATTCCTTCTTTATAGAAAAAGATTTAAGAACATAGCGTCATTAAGTTAATATTTCAGATAATCATCGCGCAAATACAGGAAGAAGCAGCAATAATGGGTGTAAAAATTCCATATTACATTGCTTGGTTGTTTATGTGACTGCTAAAAATTAAATTAATAATAATTAAATAAAAAAGAAACGCCTATCAGAGAGAAAATATAAATAAAATTGAACGTTATAAACCCAATGGCCTAAGCATGTAGCTTAAAACTGGAAAGTTGATCGTATGACGTCAAAAAATCCATGTACCCAGGAACAGAGAAAGAGTTATGACGTAATTGACAAGCGAAGACACAATGACGTGAACAAAATCCAGGGGCAGTACTGTAAAGTAATAATAAAACTATTAATAGGATGCTACTGCAAAATTGTACTGCTAATAACACAAGTTTAGTTGATTAAATATTAAGAATCAAATATATAAAAATAGTGATTCCATTAAAGCGACATTATTTGAATCAAACAGTATATGGGTATGTTGACAACTGACGACAGAAATGATTTGATGTACGATGTGAGTCCAAATGTAGTTTTCATGCAGATTTGTGCATACGACACAAAGACACAATTTTGTTCAACAGTGAAAAAGGCCAATAATATCACTAATGATTCCAAATTTTAAGAGAAGAAAGATATAGTGAATCGAAAATCATCAAACACGTATTTTTTAGTACATAAGCATCGTATCCTTTTGATAAAAACAAGTTAACTAAATTGAAACGTTTAATAAGAACATTTGGTTTGACATATTTTAATTTGCGGACACGCTTCAAAACATCTCCATAAAATGATGGATGGGAGATTCCATTATTCAAATGACATGTTAAAAAAACATTATATTTTGAAATTAAATCACCATACTTAGAGTAAAATTTAGCAAATTTACTTCTTAGGTTATGATACAAAAAGCCTTGTTTTAGCAATTTTTTTGTTAATATTAGATTACGATCATTAAAATCTTGAATACATGAACATACTATGGCATAACGTACCAACTGCGAAATGTAAATACCATAGGAAGGTCCTTTAGGGATGTTGCCATCTAGGAACGGAAAATTCACAATTTCAAAGTTAAAATCGTCTCGTTTGTCGTATAAACTAGTTTTGGTCAAATTATTATTAATAGTTAAATGTAAGTCTAAATACGCAGCGTCTGTATTGGATATACACGATCTATTTAAAGCGTGTATATACGATTTTTTATATGTGTTTAATTGTAATATATTGATAAAATATGTTACAATAACACAAAATAGGCAAGAAAAATTATACATTAAAGCCGAATTTCATAAAATGCAGCAAAGACAAATTAGCGCCCCGAACCGATAGTGACGTACATATTTTCCTACAATAACCGAAGCATTCGTCTTTATATTAGGATCGGAGATAGTGTTCGTGTGTCGTATGAATAGATATCGTTGCAGGAATTTAAATAAACCGTTAAACTAAGTTTAGATGCACATCGTACATGTATGGTATACATGCTGGCGAATTCGGCTGTACAGCCGCTTTCAATTTCAGAATTAAATATCTGGCTTATTTCGCATTTTTCGACATATGTTCTTCTTAACTTTTATTTTAATTTATATTGAAATATATATATAATAAGTTTTTTACACAGTTTATATAAATTCATAAATATTTGACAAAATCGTATATACCCGCTTTAAGACTTGTTCTTTTGGGTAGATTTTGTGAATATATTGTTCAAATAATGGATTATCTAAATTAAGTATGTCATCAATGTACCTACTAGTAAGGTTAAAACAATGAATCAAATCTACTTGCTTAGTTTTAGATAATTCTAACATAAATTCGCTTTCATAACAATATAAAAAAGGTCAGCTATAAGTGGCGCACAATTAGTACCCATAGGAACGCCAATAATTTGTTTAGATATTTTACTATTGAATTCAACAAACAAGTTATCCAGAAGAAAAGTAAGTGCTGCACAAAAGTCAAGACCAGTCCAAATGATGAATTTATCTAATATCTGATTAGTAAAAATCGCTGGTTTAGTGTTTAAAGCTAGATACAAAAACTTCTCTCTAGCAAAAGTTTTTTCAATAAAAAAAAACAAGTTTGGATTTTATTAAAGCGTGAGGAAGCGTTGTATATAGTGTAGAAAAATCATAAGTACTTACCTGTGACACCTTATATTTTTTATTTTCAATTTTATCATTAACTTCTAAGGTGTTTTTTATTTACCAAAATAGGTTAATATTACTATTGTCATAAACATTATTACAAAAAATAGCTATATGATATCTAATAGCACTCAATGCAGATGTAAGATACACTGATAATTGTTGGTGGTACAATACACTGAATTAGCGATAAAACGACTTTTATATGGCGTTATATGTATTTAGGTATCCAGTAAAGTGATGGCAATTTCTTGTCAGTAATATTGACTATTACATTTAATGTTTTGCATTGGGCAATATGGTCGGTAATAATTTCATTAGGTTGTTTATTGTACTCACAATATGATGTAGTTTGTGAAAGTTCTTGTGAAATAGTTTGTACATAAAACACTCGTCATATTATTATAACATTATTAGCAGCCTTATCAGCAGGAACTAAAACGAATTTAGATTTTAAGTCTTCAAGCAAGTTACAGAGATTTTGTTTATTAAATTTAGGTGAATGTGGTAGGGCCAAAGGATTTGTATCATAAAAACATATTTCATTCATGGCCATACTAAAAAAATTTGTTTTCCAATCATTTTCAGCATTTTCCATCCTGCACCATTTAGTGCAATAATTCTGTAAGGATGTTACGGTATTTTTAATGCAGTCATCAAAATCAACAAGAATAGGCAGTCTGTACTTAGGGCCTCTGCGTAGTAAATTTCTAAGGTTTTTATTTTGAATGAATTATAATTAAAAACGATACTTCTTACAGGTTTACTATATTTGTAGCAAATAAGTGGTGATTTAGTATTTCGGAAATAAGGGGGAATCAACCGACGAACATTTTTATCATTGAATATTTTTGGAAGGTCAATTAAATCAAGACCTTTGTTACACAACTCAATTTTGATACGATTTCTAGTTTTGTTAAGTACATTTTCAATAAAAGGTTTAAGATAGTAGTCTGTGAAAGATTCAATAATACAAGCACATTCATATAGAGGGTCAGATTGAAGTAAAATAAGTTTACATTTCTTATCAATATGCGCCAACGAAGAAACAGAAAGAGAGCAAAGTGCACTTAGTAATTTATGTTTACCCCCATTTTGTAATAATGTGTAGCAGTCATTTAAAGAAAGCAGACGTTTAAATTTACGCCTTACGTTACCATTTTACCTATTCCTATATATACTTAAATTTAATGTTTAAGGTTTATTAGAAGATGAATTCAATCTGATATGCAAAGATATAACTATTTCAGCACTTTATATCCCACTCTGTTGGCGTCCTCATTGGTAAACACAGTCTAGTAAGAAGCACACTAACAAGGTCTCATAATCTGAATGATAGTTTCCACTGTTGTGATGATGACCTGTGTAACACAAATCACCAAATTAGAGGAACCTATATATGTTGTTATCACTTGAGCACAAACTGTCATTGTGATCTTTTTGTTATGTCAGACGCCAGTATTCATCTATCCGGTGTCGTGTATTTTGTGGTTTCCGTCGTCAACAATGTGCATGCAACGACATCTATTCCTAAACCGATTTGCATGTTTTCACGGATCTTTACAGAAGAATCATTCGATTTCCGTCAACTTTGAATTAAGGTCATCAGAGCTAAACATATTTTTTAATATTAGATAAATTATAAATTAAGAAATCTCCGAAATCGCAAGACTAAGTGGTTTACTATGTTTTATGTTAAATTTTAAAGACGTACTCTATCAAGTTTGTTCAAATCATTGTGAAAAACTGGACTATGTTCGGGATCACCTAATTTACATAGACTTAAATATAGCCAGGAGATAGGAAAATCTTTTCTCGAAAGAAACAAGCCGAGACATTTAGCCAGTATTTAAGTTTGATTTCCTCTGCCTAGTTGAGACAGTGCAATAATAGTTATGGTATGAATAACTTTTTTATTCAAATTTCCTAATAAGGGCCACTTTAAATTGTTCATGTAAAGGTTAATACTATTTTATAAAGACTTGCGATACGTTGACTCATATACATCCCTACTAGTTGTCGGATTTAAATATTGTTTAATTTACAATATCAGCAAAATAGATCGTAACACAGCTTGTGTAACGCTCTTAAATTACAATTTCCTGTTTTGCATTCAACGAATTTGTTAATCATGTTTACTAATTATTAATAATCCTACATTTATTTTTTAAATCTCTTTGCTTTATTTGTGTGCGTTTTAGATAATTATTGCATGTTCAAAGAGATGGCATAGGACTCGCATAATGAACATGTTTATGTTTTGTTAAAATATACTAATTCTGTTTTGCGACTTTGCAATTTTAAAGACGAAAATCATCAAGTTACATAATCAGGGGAGAGACATTATTAATGGTCCTTTATGAACTTCAAACAGTAAATTGCTCAACAAAACTAATGTTATTGCATGGGTGATAGTACACCGCGGAAAATATGCGAAAACAATGTTTGTTTCTTATTCTTATTTCGTTGTATAGTATGTTATATTGTCGCTTTTGATACACGTGCAAAACATCTTTATAATACACGTGCCGTATAAGGTGCGTCTTCGATTCACAATGCACCATGTATAAGGGACAAAAGTGATACCTTTGGCAAAATATATAATCATTGCCATATTGTGTAAAGGAGAGCAGGCATTTTATCTGACATACCTATGTTGAACGTAGACACAATGCAACATTCTGTAAAGCATTATAACTTATACTACTACTTATACAACTACGTATAACTTATATTAAGCAATATCAAAATATGTTATTTGAAATACAGTATGAAGTGTCGTTTGTTTGGCGTTGACAGAATCGTATTCACTGTATGTATTCGAATACTTACTACAGTCGCGATGAGCAAAGCTAATGATTTATGTGAACTCTAAAATGTACACTCTTCTCTATCAAGTGGCCTGGACCAAAGTCAATGACGCAACATAACATGTGAACAAGTGTACACTAAATAATGTGTTAATAAAGTATGCTAGTTTGAGTGTTCTTGCCTAAGGACGCCAGCATAAGGCTATAACACAGACATATGTAAAAGTAACATTCTATGTTAGTAAATTAATTGTGTAAGCTATTCAATTAATATATAACAGCATATACTTTCTATTTTTCGTAATGCGTTAGTATATGAGGTCGTCGTTCAGTGTAAGTTACTGTTTTAAGTTGACGGACAGTGGGGCTCATGGACTAAATGGTCTCTATATACATCTCACTGTAACCAGACACGCACATGAGCATGCGACAATCCAGCACCGCTACATGAAGGGAGAGATTGCACCGGCCCTACGACGCAAACACAAGGCTGTTACACTGTATCAGACCGTTTGCATTCCCCAAAATCAAGTTCTTACAGAGAGGTCAAAGTTCAATTTTGAGCAAAATACATCCTGGCATGTCTGTATCTTCATCATATGTCATGCGCCTTTCGAAGAACACGCCTGTGGAAAGCTCGGTCTACGTGTTCCAATGGCCGACTTGTTCGCTTTCTATAAAAAGAAGTGTTTTGTTTATTCTTCGAAATCCAGAAATAACATTGTCAATTTATGTCAACAACATTTTAATCATTTAAGTGTATTCCAATTATGATAGTTTTGTTATTGATACTATTAAATAGCACAACATGTTTATAGTTGGATTTTTTAACAAATTGTGGTCATTTTTAACTAACAATAATTTACGTTTATATCATCAAAGGCTCAACGTTCTGTTATTCCAGTAGGGCGGATATCAACATGTGAATTCTACGAAGTAATACAACTTAAGGATGAATCAATCATACATCGAAAATGACACTTAATGGTTGTTTATATACTGATAGTGATTGACGAAAACTACACATTTTAACATAAAAATGTACACACTTAGCCATGACATTATGGTATAATTGATTGGTGTCAAAAACAGCCTGCCGAATGCAGTTTACTTTTTCGTACATTAAGTTTATGGTTTTCATTTCCTGGATTTATATTTTTAGGTCTTTCAAAAGCGGTTCAATGGGAGTGAGAATTTTTATCGGAACTTCAGTGATTATGCAAACGGCTTTGATCTGTTTACGCTGAGCACTGGCTTGGTAATAGTTTATGCAGCAATCGATGATCTGATTGGCATGTAAAGCGATAGGTTTAATATAATAATGCTTATAATAATGTTTAAGTATGTGCGCATATGCGTGTTGTGTTCATAACGTTTTAATGATAGTACTACATGATAGTATTTTCAGAAAATAACTTGTATTGTTCATGTACCTATCGACAATTACAGAAAATATGTGATGAAAGAGTGTTATACATTTGGATATACCAGTAGTAAAATAATTATACAGAAACTATATACAGCTATTAAGTGTTATACACATTAAAATGAAATTGAATACGACGAAAAACGGGCAAATAAAGATGATATTCCTATTTGCTCTCCATTAAACAAGGTTTACACCGGAAACCTATCTTATAAAATATTTGTTGATTTGTTTCAAACTTTACAAATACAAAATCGCTTGTATCATCCATTATACATATTGATCATATGAATAAGTTTTTACTTTTTCAAATTACAGGTCTACGAAACATTCAAAAGATAACATCATTTGACTCTCATCAACTCCGAGTTGACATTGTTCGCGCGAATGGCAGCAAGGGATACGATGTCTATGGCAACTTTAATCTGCAACGTGGAACTAACTTCTTTCTGAACATTCGGTCGCGTCTACGGTCCAATGATGGCAATGATTTGTTAGTTGTTTTTCTACTTAGCCTAGATTTGATATCTTCGATTTCCAATCACATTTCTTGAAAATGTTCACATAGTTAAAGCTTGGAAATGACCTATTTTGACTGCTGAACAATCCGTCTGGTTAATAGTTTACATTGTGCCATTTTGAAATTTTTTAATGTTTTTTTTTTCTTGCAAACATTTTGAAATAAACCACCGGAGAGACAAGGTTATATCTCTACTAGCCTCACCCCGTAGTATTAGGGTTATAAGAGAGGCATGTTTGTAACATCCGGCACTTCGTAGTTCAAATATGCAACAGATGGACGGTCAGTGAAGAAGTTGTACGAAGATTAGACTGCTAATTATTCAGGTAATTAATGTGAAAAGTACACTGAGCGGTTTGTAAATATTAGTGATTAGGCTATTAAGCTTGTTAATCAAATGCACGTTTGATGTTGGTTGTGTAAGATAGACGTATTATGCCAAATGCAAGCTACCTAATCGAACATTATACAACCTGTGTTTCTTCTTTTTTATGATATGTTTTGCGATGCTATTATTTAAAATATGAACTTCACGGTGTTAGGCTTAGGATCGTGTCAACAAGAAGCGATTCAGAGTACACTCATATTAATTTCATTGCTCCTGCCTCTAAAAGTTGTCCTTGATTTGCTTGGGTGTATCTTAAGCATTTAATAATGCATATAATAATGAGCAATTGAATCATATTGTTCTATTCAATTTCTTTGGAATAAGAAATGCGATGCTAGAAGTTTAATATGTATCCAAGTTCATGTGTTTCTGTATTCGGAACAGTTTTACCAAGTAGTATTCACCATTGCCCATTACAACCTAGTTTAGCCGGTTTTCCAGTATAACCTGTCCGGGCTTAACTAAATATCGTTCTAATGCCAAACTCAATCGTTCGTGTTACGGAAGAGCATGTCACAAAGAAGACATGTTTGTAACATCCGGCACTGCGTTGCTCAAATATACAACAGATGGAAGATATGTGAAGAATTGTACGAAGATAAGTCTAGCTATAACTCTGGTAACTTTCGTTAAGCTTTCGCTTTATATCGGGTCAAAGTAAGTGTAAGTGTTCTTTTACTTTTCAATAACATACAAGCTTCATGATGACTATGTAAAATAGAAGTACTATGCCCATGTATTATTATTTCTTTCTGAAATGACTTGCTATGATTAGAAATGTTAACTACAGTCTTTTGAACACCACATCTGCGACTTAAGCATTGTTTCTACCAGATCAGGAAAAAACTAAACAATAACAAGTGTTCAGTTATAAAATCAGGTTTATTAAATCATATACATGTCAAATAGTATCCCCCAACAATCGAATGGAATCGCGAACACGCAACAGCGCTGGTTTTGAAAGGGTATAATGCAGCAATGCTACTAAGGAATACAATATTTTAAATAAATTACAAAAATTTACTCACTATTTACAAAAATGGAAGAAATACAAACTTTCTTCAATCGGAAAAAATACTGTTATTTAATATTTGCCTTACCAAATATAATACATCCCCGAACAGTTCTAGTAGGCCCAAATTAAAGTATAGTCAGCAAAATTAAAACAAAGATGTTCACATTTCTTTGAAATGAAACAGTTATAATGTGATAAGTTAAATCAACACAAATGGTACAAGATAACAAAAAGGTGGAATAAAAATAAAATAGGAAAATAAATTATTCCGAATAATTCAAGTATTAAAAACAAATACAATGGTGTTTTGTTAACTAAAAATGACATAACCGAGGTATCGACCTTATTGAACATTTTTATGACTATATTGTTCGAGATTTTTTACACGTTAGATCAAATTCAACAACTATATGATTTAGAAAATACCGAATGTTTAAAATTTGATACATTATTCAAAGTATCCAATTTAATTGGAAAGAAAGCTGACAACAGAAATAATCAGTTATCAACAACCAGAAAAGCTTATTTAGTTGATGAACAAACGATCAAAAATCTGCAAATTTATTTACTGCAAATTAATCATCTTAAAAAGTGGACACTGTTGAGTCCAATATTAAATAGGAAACACATTTTCCCACAGATCTTGTTTTTAAGAGTATCTGTTTTTTTTAACTCTATTGCTTACAAACGAAACTAATGTCAGAGAATTTCAATAAACAATATATAATGATAATTATTCCAAACAATAGTTTTTACTGCAATCCGGACTTAAACTCTTAAATGTATGGGATAGTTGTGGCATGACAATTTACTCAAATATTCATATGTTTCGGGAATGCACAACATTTAAATGGTATTTGCATCTTCAAGTGTTTATTGAGAAAACAATTTTGCACATAGTGGCACTGACAATAAATACGAAAACAGTTTTTTTTTTGTAATGTTTTAGATGGTAATTAACCAGCATCAGTAACTGTTAATTTTATAAAATTACAGGCGAAATGTTTCATTAAAAAAAACTCAGGCGCAAATACCCACAATCCACCTTTATATCTTACCTCCAGCGTAGACATACTATTGCAATAATGATTAAAATAAGCAAAAATAAATTGAATATATTATATATTGCGAGAACAATTTCAAACGTGTTTCGCTATATAGAATAAATCATTTTGGGCTAACTTTTTTTCTCTTTTTAATCTCTGTTTTTCGGTACTTGTTTAAAACTTGATTTTTCAAAAATAAAATATTGAAAACCAAAGATCGTGCACGAACATCAGCTGTGGTTATGTTCGTACAAGCCATGTTCGTGTGGAAAAAAAACCCACAAACAACACGAACATCATCAACAATGTGTGAGAAAACATTTTTTTATTAAGCGCATAATCCGTATTTCATCAAACAAGCAGGAGTTACAACATCTACAAAGAATACTCCAGGAAGTCTCAGTGTTTGGAAACCATAAGGAATTGTACAGGTCACAAGATCTGCTTAAATATATTTATATTTTTGTTATAAAATCGTTTCTGAGGTCAAAAAGCTGTCACTGATATCCCCAAAACAGCTTGGGTAGGTTAGTTAACATTTTTCCTGTTAACTTTTTAATATACTCAATTCTCTCCTAAAAAAGTATGATCTTAAGTTAATCTTGTAAATCTATTTTAAGCATACATAAAGATACATATTATGATCAAATGAAGCAAAAAAACGCATTCAAACTATAAAAAAAATTAATACCAAGGAAAGTAATCGATTGGCAAAAAAGATTGGTATTTTGCGATAATGAACACAAACAAATGTGAACGCAGTGTGATACTTTGTTCATGAACATCTTTCACTAACATTTTGGTTTTTAACATTTTATAGTCCAAAGGTTTCTTTCATAATAATAAAGCAATTATAAAAAACGAAAAATAAAATAAGATTCAAATCAAATTAATTCATTTTATAATTGGGCTTAATATACCAATGAACATATTTATGCGGAGACAAGTATGCGTGATAAAAAATACGAACTTTTAATAGTTACATTCAAGATAGGGAATAGGGAATTGAATAATTGAAAGAACAGCTAGCAACGTTTGAGATATTTTGAAAATTTTGAAAATGTCTTTTGTAAAAATGGCGAGTCCGTGCAAATATTCAGTCTTAAATGTTTCCACTTAATATGCCTCAAATATGCTAAATAATGACGATAATAACATAACCTCTGTTGTAATTGACATGGTTCATATCAAGGAATATAAATAGGCAGAGTTTAATCCGTAATAATCGTTTTTAAATGATTCTTTTAATTAACCATATTAAGGAATCTAAACACTTACCAGTTCTAATAAAAATACTAGTAACCCACAGCAAGCAAACAACAAATACCATTTTCACAAAAAGCAGATCAAACCAGAAGCACAAATCAGTCTAATTAATCAATTAGTTGTTTTTTATTAAGGATGTCTTTTATTATCTGACAGTTTTTTTTTACCAAATGTCTGGAACTGGAACACAGAATAATATTCGAATCCAATCAATACAAAATAACCTTTAAAGGCATGAATGCACAGTTATAAAACTTTTTAAAATTAAGTGAATCACACATAAATTCAAATAGTTAAACATCCAAGCGGTACGTTCATGTCCTTTGATAAGTACACTACCAGGGTGAAGGATCACGTGACTTTGCGGGTTCCAAATTAAACTTAAATTTATATAAACTCAACGGTATGTGGTGCTTTTTTTACAATAACTTTTAAAAACATTGTTATAAGAATTTCAAATAGTGCATAAAATACATTTTTATGTTGCTTATGGCAATTTGAAATACACAAGAATTTCTTTATTTAATAAGCCTGTGTTCTTGAGAAAAATATCGATATATACTGAATACAGGTATACATATTTATACAGCACGAAACGTGACATTGTGGAACCGATTTCAGACGTATTCAAGCATTTATTCTCGGCACACACTGCAATAACAACTGAATTTTATACACTAAGAACTTTTGCAAGGGTATTTTAAAAGCTTAAGTTATTATCGGTGTGTTTACGTTATTTCCAGCCCGTGTGTAAACTCCTGAAAACCCCGTTGATTCTGCACCCTGACTACGGCAGCAATCGTATGGCATTGGTAAAGAATTTGTCACGATCAGGTTTCTTTTCGTGTAGTTCTGTAAAAGCCCAGTTTATTCAAACAAGCAGGAAGCTACAACCAATTGAATACATTTTATTATAGGTCAAGAATGATACAGCATACGGTATATAATAACGGGGATTAATATATATCTGTAAAGGTTTGCCCCAAGGTAGCCTGTGTATTCCTTGCAGACTAATTAGCGATGACACTTTCCGCCTAAACAGGATTTTCGCAAAGAATTTACTTAATTTAAATGAAATATATCTTAAAAGCGGAAAGAGACGTCCCTGACTAGCCTGTGCAGACGGTTCAGGCTCATCTGAGACGACATTATGCATTAAACTCGGTCTTTTCAGAGCAAGGCTCGATTACAATTTTTTAATTTATAAAATAAAGCTCAAGCTGCTGTTTTAGCAGACATATTTATTCAACAATTAACTATTTTGCATACAACAATTCTTGAACCTGTTTTTGACTGAGTGTACATAGCTTCAGGCAACAAAGTGCATCATTACCAACCCGATTTTTTACTTCATTTGATCATATTCTCAAAACTATTGTCATTAAATATCCTTAAGAGCAATCCAAACTATTTTCTGTTTAGTTTTAAGATTATGGAAATTTTGCCGACCCTATTTTTCGTTTAAATGTCAGTGGAAGTGTAAGCACAACATATCTTACATTTTAATTTCATGTAACGCTATATATTCATACGACACAAACGAACACTTACTTGGTACATGAACATGTGTTGAATATATTAATCGAAAAAAAGAGAATTTTGAATCTTGTTAAATCTATGTTACCAGTTCACACCTTGGTTTGAAATGTTGTCTAGTGCTAAAATAAACATTGATTTGTTGTGTGTTAACTTTATTTTGCGAAATATTGTACGCAATATCCGTTGATTATGAGTGTATATGGGCTTTTATTTGTCTAATTTCAATACATTTTGGTATTGAGAAATATGCTATATGTAGTCCTATATCAAATACATATTGACATTTAAACATGGCCGGTTAGGTACAATAAAGTACGCTCACACAGGTTGGGTGACATATTCAATCTTCTTAGGTGATTACATTTTATTGAACGTTTTAATTAAGATATAATCAAAGGCAGAACAAGTTGACATGGATTGACATTAATTGGCCTGTTTGATTAAGTAAGTTGTGTTACGATACAACGAAATACGGACTAAACCACGAATATGTTGACTAAACTGTGACGCTTTCAAATTTCAATCATACTTAAATACTCGTAACTCTGCAATATTATCAAATAATCGCACTTTCATATTACACGTAAGCTATTTGACTATTTTATTCACTAAGCGCAATCGTGTTTTTGATATCAGATTATTTCGTTTTAATGATTTTAAGATAGCTGATGAGGCGTGTAAACTGTTCGCGGGGAGCAGATTGTCTACCGGTTCGACCCGGTCAAGAAACCGCTCTTTACACATGTGCAGATAAATCGTTATCGTTCAAAGGGTGGTAGGTGATTTAGAACTCGACTTGTGTTTGTATTGTTACCTTAAGTATATCGAAATCATACCCATAGATATTGAATCACGCAACTTCAGCACAAAAAGAGACAGTTTGATTAGTGGAAAGTTATTGAATATGGTATGTAGATTATGTATGCTTGTATACCAAACTCTACTTAACAAAGGTTTTGTAAATCGAAAGTAAACTGTTATAAATACTCGACTCATCCCATGTAAATTAACTTCTCAAAAGTACACCAATGTTGTGATTACGAACATCCTAGCGAAACAGTAATAATCCAGACATATTGAATGTTTTCATGTGTACACAGGTATCTTAAATATTTAAATGACTGTTCGAATCGAAAGTAGAACGATTCATCTCTAAAAATAAACGCGAAATCAAAGCGCTGTAAGCGATGAAAGACCTGCGCGTGAGAATTATTATATTGCTTTCGTGCTTCGTTTTATTCACCTCTGGGTTCACAAACTGGTCGCATGAAAGATACATTATTGATGTTTGCATGGACAAGCGAGTTCTTTTTCCCGGCTTTACCCCTACTTTCTAATATGCTCATACTTGCCAATACTTTTTCATGAAAGAACCCTTTCCAAATCTTTTCATGCGTTTTGTGATTTTCAAGTTTTTTTTTATAAGAACACTAGAACATGTAAATCTATTATGGTACATACGATTTCATATTTGGGAAGCCATGTGTATAATGTTTAACTTAAACACTACACTCAAGAAGCATGTGCATTAATTTATAGTGCATAAATAATTATTTGTTTGACGATCGATATATTGAACATGTTATAATGCCATACTAATGTAGATTTAAAATGTGTATTTGCACGCATCCAACATTTTAAAAAATGGTTTCAGTGTATTTAATAACTTCATTAATTACTTACGCAATATGTAAAATAGTTAATAGCGCGTTCTAAACTATGTTTTACTAAGTAAACTCAGTCTTAAGGAGACATTACTTGACACTCAATTAAATGTTAATTTTGCACATTTATATGAGATGTTGCCTTCTATAATGCTGACATTGCAAAAAGCATATGCCATTTTATATTTTCTCAGGCCATGGGGACCCACTGGCAATATGCGGATTCCTTTGCAGACACGAACCTTAAGATGCTCGAAAATGTAGCACTCTGTGACGTCACATTAGAGGCCGGAAATGAGAAGAAGCAGATCAAATGTCACAAATTCATTCTTGCCAGCCGTAGTCCAGTCTTCTATGCCATGTTCTGTGGAACACTGGCTGAATCAAAAGATGTTATCTGCCTTCCAGATATTGAGCCTTCTACACTTGAGGTTTTCTTACGGTTGGTATAATACTTCGACGGTTGTTATTAAAGGTCGAATTGTGAAGTTGTTGTACTTTGTATAGTATATTTAATACATTAATGTGCATATGTTTATAATAATATACATAAATAGTATGGAAATGCAAAATTTGAAATGTTATCAATCAAAATCTCTATCACAAGATACATTTTGTAATGTTTAATTTGTTACGATTGTCAGGAGGGTTATTGTACGGACTTTAACGAATTGTTAGTATGAATGAGATGCCATTTAGTATTTCGTTGTATGTTTTGAGTACGTAAGATAAAACTAAAATGCAACCAAACGCGCGTTCATATTATGTGACATTTCCCTAACTTTCTTAGTGGTGTTGATAGTTGTATAAACATTCTGAACTTTATAATTTACACGAAACTCGGTACCGTAATATAATTGGTTTAAGATGTGTGGGTGAAATTAAAGAAACCGATCGTATTAGCTCAACTCAAATATGAATGCTTCTATTGCTACTTATGGTATGCTATATGTATTACTATTTCTTAAGCATTTGTGCTGCTTGGACAATTCACCGTGCGTATCTATACTGTTGACTTAAATTTAGATTATTACGAAACTCAAAAAATGTGATTCATGCGCAACGTTTCGCTATTCATTTTATCATTTTTTGCCGGTTTAGATGCATTTGACCTAGATCATTGTATTCGTGTGTTTGGATTCGATTAATGATAGAGTGTGTTGTTCGACTAGCACTCTAATTTATTTAAATCGTAAATGCTTTGCATTTACCGTCCCTAGGCCTAGACAGGGATCCCACTGTTCATCATTTTTATCTTTAGAACAATAATTTTAATCCTCATAGAGAATCTGGAGTTTCATTGTCTGTTATGTTCAATCTAAACTTCACAAATATGTTCGGCGATATTGTTAAAGACTGACCAAGTTCCATAACTCTGACCTGCATTGTAGCGGAATAATGCCCCTTGGTGTACTTAAAACTTATGGTTAGGGTAAAATGCATTTTCCCCTTAACCCAAATTTCAGTAATGGTATTCAATTGAAACTTTAAACGTATGTTAGGTTATTATGTGAAGTCACTTACCATAACTAAAGTTCCATTACTTTGATCTGCAATTTAAAAGTATTTTGCCTCTTTTTGTACTTAACAAGATTTCAAAAACTCCATATCCGTTATCTACCAACCATATTTAAAGTAAGTTAACGTTTTGCGTGCAAGATGATATGTAGGTGAAGGCTTTCGTGCAACAAGTATATTACTCTTTAACCTCTATAGATATCCAAATGAAAGATCACCCATATATTATGGACCATCATGCTAAGTCGCAGACCAATGACTATAGTTCTGACCTTCAATTATTAAGAACATTTCTCTATGTGTACTTAGATAATAAAGGTAAACGATTTCGTGCAACATCTATCACTAGATGACATGAAGTTTTAGCATATGGTTTGGAGCCAATTGAGAAACGTTCAAGATCACTGGTGCTAAACCATCTCAAACGCTTCGTTCGATATCTTCAGTAAGGATTAAGTAATTGTGCTGTAATTATGTGTTAATATAGGTTACATGTACATGCTAATCTAGCGAGGGATTGCATTGTGTTAAATGTGCTAACGGTGCAGAATTAATCTATGTCTCAAACATGTTGTTAAATCTATTGTTAACGACAATACAGTAAACGAATAAATGTTAATATGTTATACACATGTTCATGTTTCATAAAGATCCTCTTTATATCAGGTACCTTTATAACGGCAAGATCGAAATAAACGCGGCCACAGTTCTTAGTATACTCTACGCAGGAAAGAAATACGATATACCTGGATTGGAATGCAAGTGCAAAGCATTTCTTAATGAAAATATTGATACCGAGAATGTATGTACAGTTCTGGACCAGGCAATGTTGTTTGACGATGAAGATCTAAAGGCAAAAAGCTTGGAATTTATAATCGGAAGGTCAAACGAAGTTTTGAAGTCAGATGCGTTTGTAGGAATGTCAAAGTCTGGATTGCAAGAGGTGCTAAAATTAGACACTATTGACGCCAGTGAAAGCGAATTATACGTTGCGTGCAAACGTTGGGCTGCTCGGAGATGCAAAGCAGCGGACAAACAGGAAACCGATGCAAATATAAGGAAAGAGTTGGGTGATGAAGTGATTTACCAGATCAGGTTCCCAGCAATGACTTTAGAAGAATTTACAAATGTTGTTGCCTCTGAGAATATTCTTAGTGAAAGGGAGATGCTAAACGTGTATCGAAGTATCGGAAATAAGCAAATTGACTCAATGTTTAATAACAAGGAAAGAAGCTTCAAACGTGAGAAATTCTTATTCGTGAGGTGTCAAACACTTGAAGAACGATGGTTGTGCAATGGGTCAGAGGATGGTCTCTGTTTTACAGTTTCGAAAGATTGTAAAATGACTGCTGTAGATTTGTTTTTACCAGTCGAAGAAGGTTCTGTGAGTGGTTATCTAGAAATTCTAAATGGTAGCGCTGTTATTCATACACAAAATGTTACACTGAAGTACACTGAAGGCGCTAAACACACGCTGGTGAATTTAACCCAACCTATAAAACTGTTTACAGGTACAAAATACACGATAAGGCAACGTCTGACAGGAACTTTTGTGTACTATTGTGGTACGTGCCATAGCAATATTACGATGCAAGGCTTAACTCTGTCGCTGTACAATATGAACAATTTCAGTCCTTACAGAACATCCGTTTCAACAGGAAAATTTTACGGATTTGAACTTTTGATTATAAACAAAACCTCCTCCTGTACGAATATAACACAATAGTGAATGGTATTTGCTATAGGTGGCTTAAACAGTTTTGATTTTTCATAATTCACCTTTATGCGATCGTACCCTCTCTATTCAACCAACATAGTAAGCATCTACTCCGTATGCTAAACATATATGTTCAAGTGAATTATTTATTCCCGATGCAATAGCAATATAAACTTCAATAAACGAATTTATCATAGCGAATATCCATATTAACGTTCTTTATTAAAAAAAAAACATCAAGACATACCAACGCTAGTAACCTATTAATAATTTTTTATTATATACCTGTTTAACGCTTTTAACAAAATACAGGTTGTATCAATCGTTGAAATAAAAAATCCCGTATTACGCTACTCGCTGTTTCCAATTCCGTATTACCATACTAGCCGGACTACTTCGACCCATTTAATGACGTCTTATTACACGCACCGAAAATAGAAATATTTCATATTACGAAATATATTACGTAGTACATCGTGTGACGTCATTTCTGTGACAAAACACGATAGTTTTATCTAAACTCTGTAACGACATGTCGGACGTAGTGTTTTTAACAGTAAACTATGTGTTAAAAACGTATTTTGGAGTGTGTGATTATCATGCATAAATGTATATTTCGATAGGAATACAATAAAATAGTGAGGTTTAAACTAAGTTTCGATAAAGACATGGAAGACAGAAGTGGAAGTGCATATCGTTTAAACGCTTTTGTTATAAACATCGGATTAAATCTGTCAACTTAATTGTTTTAAAAATTGGATTAACGATGGCATTAAGGTAAGCGTGTCGGAAACCTGTGTTTTCCCGGTTCGAATGCTTACACGTTTATTTACATAAACTGTATTCATACGCGTCTTAAATAAACTATGGCGTACCGTTTTAGTCATTGTTTTGTCAGTTTTGTTAAAGTAAATAATACATTTGTTTACTGTTTTCGTTAGTTGTTGTATATAATAAAAGGAATATTACGCTAGTCAATTGTTCCAAGAGTTTGTATCACTCTCGTGGCTTGTGCTATTTCGCATAACACTCGAGGCTCCGCCTCTCGTGTGATACGTCATCACACAAGCCACTCGAGTGATACAAACTCTTAGAACTATTGACTAGCGTAATATTCCGTATATATTATAACGTTCGAGTCAACGACATTGTAACGAAATCACATCATATGAGTACAAAGAAAACAATAAACAACGTTTGTATTAATATTGCTTCAGTTATGTGTGTATTGTCACTTTGCGGCGTTTTGCTCTTTGCATGAAAGCGTAATTTAGTGAGGTATATTAACGAACCCACCAATTTGTACTCAACATTTGTTCGTATTGATGCATTTGCACCATACTAATATGGTGATTGCATATAAACGTAGCATTCATTACGTAATCATAGAAAGATTACTTTCAACCATGTATTCGCTTTAACGCAAAAATTCACATTGTGTATATATTTACAACGTGTACTTGTATTACGATTATCGTCAGTAAGATGTATATCATAATTAGATCATTGAGGTTCTGTTTGTGTGCAAATTTATGACGAAGCTTCTTACGCCATCGCAGATCTCTTTCAATAAGAGGTCTACCCACCGCAACTGATCACCAGTGCCGAATAACTGCATTCTCTACTTGCGGAATAAATCATAGAAAACATCTGTGAGTCGCGCATGCGTGGTTTACAAATACAAATACATTTATCAAGAGAATATTACATTAGTAAAGGACAATAATCCATAAAATATATAATTATGTGAACAAAAGTGCATGCTATTATTAGAGTATCTAGAAAATAAACGATGACTGTATCTGCTTAACTGTGCATATGAATGGATTATATTGTATTACTGTCCTCTTACAATCAGCAGTAAAGGCAAAAGCAGCGATTAAAAGTATCTGCCCTAGTAATGTGCAATTTTTTTCGATTCAAACTCTTTTTTATATGTTCAAATTAATTTTTAAAGTGTGTTATAACCATGTTTTCTGAATTTATATAAAACGTTATCACACGAACTTAAAAAGTAGTAGCTTCCCATGCCAGTTTGTACTTAGGTTTTATTGATCTAGTACTTTGCTTCATTGAGTCTATCCAAATAAAATGTTTGTTGGCATAG
Source organism: Dreissena polymorpha (assembly GCF_020536995.1). NCBI lineage: Eukaryota > Metazoa > Mollusca > Bivalvia > Myida > Dreissenidae > Dreissena > Dreissena polymorpha. Next base: position 15,404,077 of record NC_068361.1, read on the forward strand.
TTAATGGTTGGTCAAGAGCACCTTGAAAATGCATGAGGCATGTTTAACGTACAATTAAGGGATGATCCTGATCCGACAGGAAGTAGAGATTTGTCATAGGTAAATTGAAATATTTTATATTCCATGTCTTTTATGGTTTTTATTTTTATTTCTTTGTTTTCCCTTATTTCTATAGCAAGAATGTATGTACATATAATAAAAATTTAAACACTCAATGGGTTTCCTTTACGACAGCCCCTTTCTTTACAGATGTAGTTCGACAAGAATCCATGTATTTGTATTGATGCCATAGTATAATGCAAGAACATGGATATCCATTTTGGAACATTTGTCCGAAATTTAAAAAAAATAGTTATTTCTATAAAGTGGAAAGACAGGGTATCGAATGTTTGTTTGCTTTTAAATCACGTGTCATTAGTAATCCATGTAAAATATTATCATCAACGTATTTGAAGATGTCACAAAGTTATATTGTGTTTTCACCGATAAATCGTCCTTAAATGAAACCAATGTGATTTTTCGAGATTTTAATATCAAGTACTGTTTTAGTCTATTTGCAATTGATCCTGATGCTAATTTGTAAACAATATTTAATAATGTTAATGGTCTTAGATTTTTCAGATGACATCTAGGCTTGTTTTCTCTTTGAATGCAAGTTATAACTCTATGTTTGTGTGCTATGGATAAGGAGTTTTTAAGTAAAGCATAATTTATATTATTATTATATATTATATATTCTTACAACAAAGTGGCATAACGTTTTGCCAAATGTCTGAAAATATTCAGCAGTGAATATTTCAGAGCCTGTACTTTTGTAATGTTTCATATGTTTAAGCGTGTATTAATTATTAATTCCATTATTTTTCTTGTTGGTTTATGTTAATATAATGTTTAATAGAATAAAACAGCTTTGCCAAAATTTCATGTTGATGCTGCAATTAAACACCGTCTTCTAATTGAATACAACGTATCGACTAGTTTACATAATGATGTGATTCCAGCGAGCAAAAGTATCTGATAGATTTTTCCCCATCTTTTATCAATTTAGTTTCAGAACGAAAAAGTGTAGTTTCGCTTAAATTTTCTATTCGATGTTGTTGGTTAACAAGTTGTCCTTCACTAATGTAATTTAATAATTGTACAAGTCTTATAAGTTTCAATAATTAAATTTGATTTTTGTTTAGTTTAGCTTAATATGACGAGAATGACATTGTTTATCTCTGATTTCCATCAGATATGTTTGGTAGGAATAACTGGTCATTGATAATAAACTGTATATAATGATTGGCAATATTTATACCCCCACAAACGAAGTTTAGGGGGTATTTAGGAGTGAACTTGTCTGTCGGTCGGTCGGTCGGTCTGTCTGTCGGTCCGTATTAAGTGTCCGCTCTCTAATTCAAGTAGTTTTCATCCGATCTTCGACAAACTTGGTCAGAAGTTGTATCTACATGATGTCTAGGCGAAGTTCGAACATGGGCCTTGCCGGGTCAAAAACTAGTTCACGGGGTCACTAAGTGCGTTTTAAACATTCAGCATGTTGTCCGCTCTCTAATTCAAGTAGTTTTCATCCGATCTTCACCAAACTTGGTCAGAAGTTGTATTCAGATGATCTTAAGGCCAAATTCGAGCATGGGCCTTGCCGGGTCAAAAACTAGGTCAGGGGGTCACTTAGTGCGTTTTTTAACATTCAGCATGGTGTCCTCTCTCTTATTCAAGTAGTTTTCATCCGATCTTCACCAAACTTGGCCAGAAATTTTATCTAGATGATCTGAAGGTCAAGTTCCAACATGGGCCATGTCATATCAAAAACTAGGTCACAGGGTCACTAAGTACGTTTAACACATTGAGCATGGTGTTCGCTCTCTATTTCAAGTAGTTTAAATCCGATCTTCAACACACTTGGTAAGACGTTGTAAATAGATAATGTGTAGGTCAAGTTCGAACATGGGCCATGTCTGGTCAAAAACTAGGTCACGAGGTCACTTAGTGTGTTTTAAAACTCACCATGTTGTCCGCCCTCTAATTCAAGTAGTTTTTATCCAACCTTGACCAAAATTCGTCAGAAGTTGTAACTGGATAATTTCTAGGTCAAGTTTGAATATGGGTCATGCCGGGTAAAAAACAAGGTCACGGGGTCACTTAGTGCGTTTTAAACATCACAATGTTGTCCGCTCTCTACTTCAAGTAGTGTTCATCCAATATTCACCAAACTTGGTCAGAAGTTGTATCTAGATGATGTCTAGGTCAAGTTTGAATATGGGTCATGCCGGGTCGAAAACTAGGTCACGGGGTATCTTAGTGCGTTTTTAACCTCAACATGTTGTCCGCTCTCTAAATCAAAAAGTTTTCATCCAATCCTCACCAAACTTGGTCACAAGTTTTATCTAAATGATCTCTAGGACAAGTTTGAACATTGGCCATTCCGGGCCTAAAACTAGGTCACGGGGTCACTCGGTGCGTTTTTTAACATTCAGCATGTTGTCCGCTCTCTAATTCAAGTAGTTTACATCCGATCTTCACCAAACTTGGTCAGAAGTTTTATGGAGATGATCTTAAGGCCAAGTTCGAACATGGGCCTTTCTGGAACAACAACTAGGTCAAGGGGTCATTTAGTGCGTTTTAAAAATTGAGCATGGTGTCCGCTGTTTTTTGTGAAGACGACATGCAAAATATTATGTGTCAATGCGGCATGTGGGGGTGTTCGTCACGTCTGTGACAAAGCTCTAGTTTCAATTGTTTCCAAGTTGCAGATCGGAATTCAATATGGCTGATAAACATTTGCATTTTCAAAGTATTAATGTAGTTTGAATAGTCTATATCCTTTAACAAGGAATTGTTGAAATTCAATAGCCTTTTTCCATGTGCTATATCATCAAAACTTAGTTCTAGGTCAATATTGGAGTGATCTGATGTATAGAATGAATACATAGTAGATTGGAAGTAAGACAAAAAATCAATTATAGCCTGCTGAAATGGTGTCATTCACCTGCATGTATATTGTTGCATAGTGCCCTTTATATATGTAAAAGTATTAATTATATTGTTATCTCTAAAAATACCTTGTTATGTTTTTCTTGCATTTTATTATAATTAATGATTATGATAATCCAAGTTAACGTCTGATTCACAATTAAAGGCTCCGCATATCACGATTTTAACAGTTTGAACTTTTGAACTTT